>NW_026973938.1:0-67500 GCF_034640455.1 Diachasmimorpha longicaudata | reverse complement strand
CGGTGAAACCGATTCCTTTGAGTGTCGCATGATAGAATGCGACCGGAGATTCCGAACATCTAGAGGCAGAGGAGTTCATGAGCAGAGAGCTCACAAGGACTGGTATGATCAGCAAGTTAGTGTACCGCATAAGAAAGCTCCATGGACCGCTGAAGAATCCTCCCTTATGGCACGGAGAGAAGCTCGCCTCATGAGCGAAGGCGAACGATTCATAAACCAGGCACTGGCAAAATATTTGCCGACCAGAACGATTGAGGCGATAAAAGGGCACAGAAGGCAACAACGTTATAAAGACGAAGTGCTCGCGTTCCTGCGTGAATCGGACATAGAGCCGCAGCACGTACCCGAATATCAGGGAAACAGTGATGGTACTTGTAATACCATCAGGGAACGAATAAGCGAATACCTAGCCAAAATCGAAAGCCAGGTCGAGTCGTTTAATGGCAAGGAACTGAATCGTATCTGCAGTCAGGCGCTGTCGGTAACGAATTCCGATCTACTGGGCAACATCGAGAGCTACCTTCTAACCATCTTTCCGCCACAAGTCCTTAAACCCAAGAAGGGCAGTAAGCCGCAACAACAGCAGGCTATATCGAGGCGGCGTGCAAGAAGGGTTGAGTACGCTCGCACACAGAAAACATGGAAGCGTAATCCGTGTAATTGCATACGAGCTATACTAAACAACCAAAGTACTCAAAATGCACCCAGTAGGGACGTGATGGTGCCCTATTGGCAGTCTGTTATGGCAGATAATAACAACGAGGAAACATCTGATCCACAATGGCCAGCAGTGGAACTCCACGAGTTAATGCAACCGATCGAACTCGCTGAGATAAGGAAAGCCTATCCGGAACTGACAACATCTCCAGGGCCGGATGGCGTATCAGCGCGGCAGCTGAGAGCTATGCCGCAGGGAATACTGCATAGGCTGTTCAACCTGTTCCTGCTTTGCGGTAAACTCCCGAAGCACCTATTGGAATCGAAAACTACTCTGATTCCCAAGAAAGAGGGCGCAGCTGAGCCCGGCGAGTTTCGACCGATTACGGTCTCATCAGTCATAACCAGGACTTTCCACAAGATCCTTGCCAATAGGCTGGCGGAATGCATACACCTAGATCCAAGACAGAAAGCCTTCCTGCCTATAGATGGATGTGCTCAGAACACGTTCGATCTAAATATGATTCTTCGATACCACAGACAGCAGTTTAAGCCATTATATATAGCATCCGTGGACGTTGCCAAGGCATTCGACTCTGTATCTCACGGCGCTATTCGAAACACGCTCATAGCTTATGGGACACCAAGGTTAATGGTAGATTACATCGTGGATGTATATGGAAGGAGCACAACAAGGCTCTCATGCGAAAACTGGGTATCGGACCCAATCAAACCGACGTGTGGAGTCAAGCAGGGTGATCCGCTCTCCCCCATAATCTTCAATATGATTATGGATGGTCTCCTAAAACAGTTACCACCAGAAATTGGAGTCAATGTATGGGGACAAAGCATCAACGCCTTTGCTTTTGCGGATGACCTGGTGCTGATGGCATCAACCCCGCTTGGGCTCCAAACAAGCATGGATATAACCACGGCGTATCTAGACAGATGTGGACTAGCGATCAATGTGGGGAAGTCCTTTACCGTCGCCATCAGGAGCGTTCCGCATGTCAAGAAGACAGCGGTTGACGGAAGGGTCCAATTTACTTGCCTGGGAAGGAAACTGCCAGCACTCAAAAGATCCGATGAGTGGAGATACCTCGGAGTTCCATTCACTCCCGAGGGTAGGGCAGCAGGACGTAGCCTCGATAATCTGAGGCTTTCCCTGCAAAAGCTTACGGAGGCGCCTTTGAAACCGCAGCAGAGGCTGTTCGCGCTGAGAGTGGTTGTATTACCAAGCCTATACCACCTGTTAGCGCTTGGTAATGTTACGCTAAGCACCCTAAAAAAGATAGACGCAGTTACGCGCCAGGCAGTTCGCAAGTGGATTGGGTTGCCACATGACACCACAAACGCGTATTTTCACGCCCATGTCAAGGATGGAGGTCTTTCCATACCATCTGTGAGATGGCTTATGCCCCTTCAGAGGAAAATAAGACTCCAGAGGTACGTCAAAGAGGGCGAGATATCTCCGTATTTAAACCAGGAGATTGGAAAGGCGACGAGAAGGCTCCAGGAAGGACGTGAGGAAATAGACAACGCGAGAAAGCTTGAGCAAAGATGGGCAAAGCTCCTGCACTCGTCCTATGATGGCAAAGCATTGAAGGACTCTAGAAAGGTACCGCAACAGCACCAGTGGGTCACCGATGGAACGAAGTTCCTCAGTGGGAGGGATTTTGTCAATATGGTTAAACTGAGAGTCAATGCAATGCCAACGAGAGCGAGAACAGCAAGAGGACGAATTAGAAACCGACAGTGCAGAGCTGGCTGTCAAGCTGTGGAGACAACCAACCACGTCCTGCAAGTATGCCACAGATCGCACGGTACCCGTGTTAAGAGGCACAACGCCATCGTTGCCTATGTTAAAAGAGCGCTTGCAGAGCAGTACGATAACGTGGAAGAGGAGCCCAGATTTCTGACGCAGGAGGGTCTGCGAAAGCCGGATCTAATTGCGGTGAAGAGTCAGAGGGCAGTTGTCTTGGACGCTCAAGTTGTGAGCGAGCACACGGACTTGAAAGAAGCCCATGGAAAGAAAAAGGCATACTATCGAAGCCTGGAAGGTTTGGTGCGTGAGAGGTACAGAGTGAATGAGGTGAAGTTTTCGTCAATCACCCTTTCATATCGCGGGATATGGAGCCAGTCGAGTGCGGAGGAGTTAACATCGTTGCGGGTCATAAAGAAGCGAGAACTGAAGATCATCGCAACTCGGGTGCTAGTCGGAGGACTCAGCTGCTTCGGGATGTTCAACCGGACGACCGGACAGTACCATCAGAAGATAGGAGTCCAACATCAGCGAAGCGGAATCGGATGAGCGACCACCAGCTTACAAAGGGTGCTGCCTGCCCGTTAAACAGGCATAATATGGAAGGAGGGGTTTTAGTGGGTATTCACTGTAAGTAAGAGTCCCACACTACCCAAACCAGCAAAGGGTGTGCGTAAATGCATTTCCCCTCCTGCCTAAAAAAAAAAAATGAGCCGTCATGGGACGCCTGGCAGATGTGAAACATCGTGTGTGTACAAGTAATATGCATAAAAGATAATATTATTACAGGAATTAAATATAGCCTAATGAAAAAATGAAGTATTACGAGATTCTTACAGTAAATGGTAACTTTATTTAATAAACATTTATTTACATGATATAAAAATTCGATATTAGTATCAAGTTGCCACAATTTAAATATTTTCATCTGTGGCTTCAATAATAGTTATATTCGATTTTTCCTCTGCCGGTATTACTGTGACGATTGGTCGATGATAACTAAAGTACGTTACAAAAGTATTGGATGAAACACCATCAAGATATCTCACAAATACAGCATCTATTGTTGTTCCATATTTGGTAGTAGATTCTTTTGGATCGTTATTGATTTGCCATTGAAATTCTTTTTGAAGAAATGTCATTAATGGCATTGATTCAGCTCTTGCAAAATTTACACTGAAATATGCAGCTAAAAATAATGGTAGTTTATGTTTATTCGCTTTAAGAATTATTGAACCTGTTTGACTATAAGGAAATAACCTTTCATGTAAAAATGAAATGAGATGATCCATTTTGTTATTAGGTGAAATGTATATTACAATCATAATTAATTCACTTCCGTCTTGTAGTTTAACATGTGAAGAACACACATTTCCAATAGATGCAATAGTTTAAAATAGTCTGGTACTATTCGATTAATAAAGTCTGACACAACATTGATAGTATGCCTTGTGTTTAACTGATCAGGGTGACGTCCAGTTTCAATAATAATATTTTGTGATCCTTCTGATGATTGTTGGGAACTGAAATATTTAAAACAATATGATATTGAAATACACAAAAAAAAAAAATTTAAGTGTGGCTTCAATATACTCATGAACTCAAATCTTAGTTAATTATTGCAATATATGACTAAAGATTTGCAAGTATAAATTTTATTAATAAATTTTTCTATATTAATTCCTTCATGAATAATAAAAGAATCCTTAATTGAAGATAATATTAATATAATTTATATAAATTATTAATATGATTAATATGAATATAATTAATTAAATATAAAAATATAATAATTACATTTATGGAGACTTGAAAAATACGATCTACTTACTGATGACTTGGTAGTATACCATAGTGTAGTTTCACTTTCTTTGCACAAGGTTGATCACTTTGATCTTCTGAGTTATCACTGTCACACATATTTTATTGTCAAAAATTAAAATGAAAAATTAAATAAAACGCAGGTTATGTGTACCGTAGTAAACAACAACGTCGAACTGAGTGAGAAGCCACGCCGTACACTCTACTACACAGAATATAGATAGGCATACCTTAGTATAGCCTGGCGAATGCTCGCCACGGCAAGTATCGCCAGGCCAACGATTCAGTTTAGGGGTGCGCCTATAGATGTTTCACATCAAAAAAAAAAAAAAAAAAAATAGCCAAATGCCTCGTCATCTAATTAGTGACGCGCATGAATGGATTAACGACGATTCTCGCTGTCCCTACCAGCTTCCCGCAGGGGGTGTAATGGCGGGTAAAACCGCCCTTACACACGGGGTGTGACGACCCCGCGGTCCCTGAGTCGAACTTGGTGTAAGGATTGGGATCCCCCTTTTCGGGGGTCTCGATAATTATACCTAGGGGGGTTGCGGGTGCAGGGTGAGTCCCTGTACCCATGGGGGGTTTCGGAGGGGTGGGGGGTCGCGAATTGGGTTGCGAGGGAGGGCGAAATCGGCCGGTGGAGGGGTGGTTCCACGTGGTGGAGGGGTGGGTCCACGTGGTGGAGGGCGAAATCGGCGGGTGGAGGGGCGCGAGACCTACTTACTGGGGGGTTCGGAGGGGGAGGATCGCGGATTTGGTCACGGTGGGGTGGGCCGGACTTCGGGAAACGCGAGGGAGGGCGAAATCGGCTGGTGGTGGGGTGGTTCCACGTGGTGGAGGGCGGAATCGGTTGGTGGACGTGGAATTCCACGCGCGGGTGGGGGTTCGGGGGGACAGGCTGCTTCGCAGTGCGAAGGGCATGGACACTGCGGTTCTCGCAAGTGGTTCCAGCCACGCGTTAGTAGTCGGAACCTCCCGCAACGGTGGAGGCCGGCGAAAACGCGACGCCACACGTGGGGGTTGGGTCAGGGGGAGTGGGTGGGTATCCCTCGGAAAAGGGACGGTTCGCGGGGTGGTGCGGGGGAGGGGGGACTGGCTGCTTCGCAGTGCGAAGGGCATGGACATTGCGGTTCTCGCAACTAGTTCCAGCCACGCGCCAGTAGTTGGAACCTCCCGCAACGGTGGAGGCCGGCGAAAACGCGACGCCACACGTGGGGCTGGGTCTCAGGGGGAGTGGGTGGGTATCCCTTGGGAAAGGGACGGTTCGCGGGGTGGGTCGTCGGGTAGGATGGGTGGGTTCCCCCTTTCTGTGGGTCTGCTCCCTCTCTGCTCCTCTTTCGAGGGGAGTCGAGGCGGAGCACTCCTTCAGCGCCTCCACCGGGCCCCGATCCGAGCTCCCCAGCTCGGCGGGAACCGGGGGGCCCCCTCCCAGGGACGGTGCTCAGCGTCCCGAGCTACCCAGCTCGGTGCCGCGGGGAACCGCCCCATCTAATCCTTAATCCTCTTATTCATTCTTTTTCGGTTACTTTTCAGCTTTTCAGCTCCTGCCTTTTGGCACGGCCGGCGACCGTCTCGTCAAGCTTCAACCATGGCAGAGCATTATCTGAAATCTATTCCGGAGTCTAAGCTGCCCCCAATCGGATCTCCGGGGGGGCACAATAATGCGTCCGTCGTGCGGCGAAGTCTGCGCATCGCTTCCCAGCATGCCAGAACCTCATCATCATCTCCAGCGACTACATCGAGGGACCCAAGGAGGGTGGTGCCCTCAAGGGTTCGTAGTCGCCCGCCGTGCGCCGGGATACTGCCCTCCCGACGAGGGAAAGGTTCCAGCCTTCGTGCTGTCCACGAGGACGTCGAGGACGTCGCAGACAGCGAGGGATTGACTGCGCAGCCGAGCCAGCCAACGCCTGGATCTTCAAGAACTTCGACCGGTGAGTCCACTCAATTATTAGGTAGGGTTCGTGAGTGCCACGTTAGTTTAAGTAGGATCGATAGTCATCGCGTCTCGACCGGAGGCTCACCGGTACCTCCCGTTCCAATAGGTCATCCTCCCCGGACCCCTGCGATCGAGGGACCGGGCGCGCAACGCGACGTTAGAATACTGCAATTGAACATGTCCCGCACAATTGCAGTAACCGGGGAGGTCTTCCAGCTAATTCGCAAAGAGCGTCTGGACATATTGTTGCTCCAAGAGCCGTATGCCATTCGTGAGGCGTACACCTGGGCCATCCGCGGCCTAGGAGTCGGAATGCGTATTGCCGCGAGCTCAACGGAGCGACCGTGGGCAGCCGTCGTTGCGTGCAACTCCATCGTGGAGATTGCTTACGTGTCCCAATTAAGTAATGCACATTGCGTTTGTGCTGAAGCCCGCGTCCCCGGTGGATCCTTCTTCGTCGTCTCCAGTTATTTTCAATACTCGGACGACATAGAAATCCACCTGAGGCAGCTTGAAAAGGTTCTCAGCTGTCTCAGGGGTCGCCGCGTTCTGGTGGCGGCCGATTCCAACGCCCAACACTCCCTTTGGAGCCCCAGGACCACTGACCGTGGTGTCCTCCTGGGCGAGCTCATCGAGTCTTTCGGTCTCCGCGTCGCGAATGATGCTAGGCAGGGCCCAACCTTCAGGAGTGCCGCAGGTACGTCGTTCATCGACGTCACACTGGCCACCCCTGGCATGTATAAATTCATACGTGCATGGAGGTTGGAGGACGAGTGGTCCACCGGTGACCACACGTCGGTTTTCTTTCGTTTAGCGATCCGGAGTTCCTCACAGCGCGTCAATAACTCGGGAGTCGGCGAGGGCTCTACCATGCGGTTCAACGTTCGTCGGGCCGACTGGGACAAGTTCGAAGCGACCCTCGATGAGGAGGCCCGTGAGAAACTCGCGGATCATCCGCTGGATTCTACAGCGGATGTTGAGAGAATGGCAGAAGTACTGGGTGACGTACTCACCAAAGCCTGCCAAGATTCGATGCCGCGCCGCAGACATTACCGTCGCGCGAATCCGTGGTGGACCGAGGAGCTGACCAGCAAACGCAAACTGGTCAGTCGTCTCCGAAACGGCTACCGAAGGGAGACTAACCCTGACACGCGAAAAATTAAACAGAGTAGGTATCGTGTAGTCCTGCGAGCGTATACCAGGCTACTTAGGACATCTAAGGAAAATAGCTGGCGCGGATATATCACGACGGAAAGCAACGCGAATCACTGGGACTTTCACTACAAATACGCGGCTGATAAATTGCGCGTAGGCACGGTCCTCAGCACACTTAGAACCGCGAATAGCACGACACTTACAATGCGTGAGACTGCTGAGGTCCTGTTGGACACACACGTACCCGACGACGAGCCCAACGCAGACACACCGGAACAGACCGACATCCGCGAACGTGTGAAGAACCTAAGGGTTGAAACAGAGGATGCACGAGACTTGACGGACGACCAACTTAAGGGTCTCGTCAAGACCCTTAAGAATGACAAAGCCCCAGGATGCGATTTAGTTGAAGTCAGGGTCCTGAAAGTCGCGGTTATGAGGATGCCTCACATCTTCACACGACTCTTCAATGCCTGCCTTAAGCACGGCGTTTTCCCCACCGTTTGGACAGTCGGCACACTTCGTGCTCTCCTCAAAGGAGTTCACAAGGATGTGTCCGACCCCAAATCCTACCGACCCATTTGCCTCTTGTCGGTTGTCGGGAAATTTTTCGAAATGTTCTTGCACGGGATCCTTACGGCGAAAGTCCTTACTGAGGACAAAATATCAGGACGTCAATATGGCTTTCTGCCTGGACGATCCACGGAAGACGCGATAGTAGAGTTGCGTAAAATAGTCGAGCGCGGTAACGACAAGAGGTACGTCATTGGACTCCTATTCGATATCTCTGGAGCCTTTGAGAACGTGTGGTGGCCCCTAGTCCTCCAGTCTTTGGCGGATCGAGACTGCCCGAAGAATGTCTTTGAAGTGCTCCGGAGCTACTTCGACAATCGGACTGTCAAGATCGCCTGGAGCGACCAAGAGATTTCCAAGCCGGCCACCCGGGGCTGTCCGCAAGGATCAGTCCTCGGCCTTGCTTGCTGGAATCTCATGTTCGATGCCCTCCTCAAGAGCATCGCGCACAACTTCGGCGCAATCGAAGACGCCTACGCGGACGACCTTATCGCAGTCGTATCGGCCGACTCGCGTAAGGAAATAGAGAGGATAGGCCGAGCCGTCGTTGAACACATCGCGTCGTGGTGCGCATCAGCGAAGCTCGCACTCTCGAAGAGCAAGACAGAGGCAATAGTCCTGTCATGCAATTCGCAGAAGAGAGCGCCGCTGATGGAGTACAGATGGGATCGGGCGCGAAGAACACGCCGACGCGTGAAACCGGTGTTAGATATCCGCCCACCCGAGATTAGGCTCGCCGGGGACAAGATTAAATTCAAGGAGAGCGTTAGATACCACGGGGTACATTTTAATAGGAACATGCGGGTCCGGACCCATACAGAATACATTCAAGAAAAGGCTACGGTCCTCTTCACTCGGTTATCGGCCCTAATGCACAAGCATTGGGGACTCCGGTACCGATCGATCAAGGTCGTGTTCCAGGGCGTTTTTCAGGGTGTCGCGTCGTATGCAGCCCACGGGTGGGTGGACCGGTGCACCCTATACGACTGGAGCAAACTCCGTACCGCGCAGAGGAGCGCGCTGCTGACGGTGACTGGCGCGTATAGGACGGCCTCACACGAAGCACTCTGCGCAGCGGCGGGAGTTATTCCTGTGGACCTATTATTGAGGGAAAGAGCAGCGCGCTACCAAGCCAAGAAAGGCATTCCGGTCAGAATAGGAGACGTAGATATAGACCCCGCAAATCCGCGCGTTGGTAACAACGGCCGCCCGATCGAGGCCGTTGAGGAAATAAAAACCGAGATCCGAAATCTCTGGCGGAGTAGGTTCGAGCGGGCTTCAACCGGGAGGAACGCCTTTGCGTTCTTCCCCGATACTACGGCGCGCCTGGACGCTAAGTGGGTCGAGTGCGACCACTGGGTCTCGCAGGTCCTGACAGGGCATGGGCAATTCCGGTCCTAACTTCACGACCGGGGCCTTGCCCAATCACGCAACTGCGAGTGCGACCAGGCTGAAGACACAGTCCAGCACCTCATCATGGACTGTCCGATATATGCACCACAGCGGGAGTGCATCGCGGGAATAATCGGGAATCGCCCATGGCCCCAGGCGGCACAAGCGCTAGTGTCGTCCAGGGAGTCATTCGCCGTGTTCGCGGATTTTTGCAGGGAATGCATGTGGCTTAAATGTGTGGAAGCGTACGCGGTAATGAGAAACGGCGGCGACGATGAGTGAACGAATGAATGCGACCAACCAGCTCTCGTTGTCGGAGACGAAAGTCGTGGGACAGGAACCCGGTAACCTTCTCCGGGTAGCCCTGTCCCTGTTGGAGATATGAATGAGAATTAGATTCACCTCTTCTCCTTTCTTCCTCTTCTTCTATCCTATTACTTTAATTCTACTACTTTAACTCAATTTCTTTTAATCCCAAACACCCTTCTCCACCTTTCACATTCTGGGTGTCAGGCTGACACCAAGGACCACCGCCCCGAGGCTCCCCGTGGGAGCCATGCCTGCGTCAGTCACTTGTGACCTGGCACCGTCATGGTTGCAAAGTGTCCTTCGGCCTTCCGAACCGGCCGACAGTATGGATTTTTCGAATCCCCCCCTTGGCAGTGGGTAATGGCCTAAGTGTTTATTATCATGTAAGTAGAGTAGATTAATAGGCCATGCGAGGTTTCCGAAAACCATAACCTGGCAAGGTTGTTTTCATACTACCGCATTGAGTGTCCCCATCCAAAAATTGAAAAGCCATGAGTGTCCCTACCTACTTTGCGCCGAAGCAATACGAATCAAAAAGAACTACGAATGGGGACTTAGAATAATTTTTCATTTTTCCCAACTTTGAAAATAATCACTTAAAAAAAATCTTAGAACCCAAAGAATAGTATACTTGATCGTTCTAGAAGTCGAAATTTAGAAAAATAAGTGATATTTTTGACTGATGCTATTTTTGTTGGTATGCAAAAATAGCATCACAGTATTTTTAATTGTAAAAAATATATATTCATATATAATTGAATGCATAAAATTAAACTAAATTCTATATAACTAATTTATAATTTATCAAGTAACCGATATTATTAATTTTTAATGATGACTTGAAACGTTGATTCTATTTTTGTTGGTATGCAAAAATAGCATCACAGAATTTTTAATTGAAAAACATATATATTCATATATAATTAAATGCCTCAGCCCCGGACGTGCTCTATAAACGAGACGAAGGGGACGGTCTGAGTCACCAACTATGCGCGTCCCCAGGTGGCGGATAGGGGGACGGCCGGAGAAAGAGTGGCACCTCGGGAACGGAGAAAGGAGGCTGAACAACAGCACCTTACTCCAGGATCCTGGGGCACACTTCAGTACCCGGCCAGCGACAGCTATAACGTCGACCTACGGAAGTAAAAACCCGTCAGGAAGACCCAAGGCATCGCCGCGGACCAGACTCCCCAAGCTAAGGTGGAAGTTATCGTGCCGAGGGCTGAATGACACTGGGGAACAGTGTCGCAAACGATACCCTTGGGGAACCAGGCAGCACCCCATTGTATGCATGCCTTACCTCCGCATCCAGGCTCTGCGGGGGTGGACCTTCTTTTCCTGGTTACTCGTGGGATTAACATGGACCCAATAAACAATAAAAATGTAGAATATTCGGAGGTATTGGATGGGTTTCTAATAATTGGAACACGCGGTAATCAGTAAGGAATTAATAATATTTATTCACACTAAGGTGTCGATGCGTACACCTTGAGAGCTAAGGCTAATCTGGCTCGCGACAATGCTAGACAATGAGATCAGCCGATCAGGAATGTCGAAATAATAATAAATTGTCACGAGGTGACGTATAGACAGGTATTTGGTCGGTTGCTAAGCCGGCCGAATACGATGTATAAGATTTCTCCATGACGGAGTTAATAATAATGTAAGTAGCTTCGCTACAATACTCCCCTTCTGTGTCGAGAAAAAAAAATTTATTGACTAAACCTGACGCGTTTTCGTGGTGGTTGTGGAGGTGAGTCCGTAGATGATCTGACGTTACTCGATGGAGTCCAAGATGACGATGTGCGTCGAGATGGTCCGGGTTGTGGTGATGTGTCTGGTGTAGTACCAGGTGTCGATTGTTGAGACGGTAATATCGTGTCATCAGAACCGCTGTCGTCATCAGGCAAGTCAGCATGAGCTGCTTCGTCCTCGGCGATTGAAAATACTGGCTTGAGACGGTCAATGGATACGACCGTTTCTTGGCCGTTAATCATGACGACAAAATGTTTCTCGTGCCGGGATATGACGCGATGTGGTCCTTCGTACGGTGGCGTAAATGCGTGATGAGCAGCATCTAGACGAACAAAAACGTGCGAACATGAGGCGAGTTCTTTAAATATAAATACCTTACGTTGGCCGTGTCGTGTGCCGGGAACTGGAGCGAGCTCAGCGAAATGGTTTCTGAGTCTGTCGGCAATCGTTATAGCCGGTAGGCCATCGTTCGGAGCAGGAGCTAGAAATTCCCCTGGTAATCGAAGTGGCTCTCCAAATACGATATCGGCAGGAGTGGCATTAAGATCATCTTTCCACGCTGAACGAATTCCGAAAAGCACGGTGGGAAGGGTATCTACCCAATGAGGACTCTCGTGGCACCGTATTGCTGCTTTGATTTGGCGATGTAGACGTTCCACCATGCCGTTAGCTTGTGGATGGAATGCTGTTGTGCGAATATGTCTGCTGCCTGTACGTCGAGCAAGAGCGTTAAAGAGTTGGCTCTCGAATTGTGTCCCTTGATCTGTCGTGATCCGGAGCGGAACACCATAACGACAAATCCAATTTGCGTATAGCACGCCGGCAACAGTCTCAGCAGTAATGTCGGAAATCGGAAATGCTTCCGGGAAACGTGAAAATCTGTCGATTATTGTCAGGCAGTGACGGTAACCTCTGGACGGTACGTATGGTCCAATGATGTCAACATGAATGTGCTCGAAACGTCTTGTTCTTCCCCCGGGAAAATCTTGAATCGGCGATGCCACGTGTCGGGAAATTTTATTTTTCTGGCATGCGAGACATGCGCGAGCCCAAAGACGACAGTTTTTCCTTAAGCTCGGCCAGACGAAACGTTGAGAGACCAGCTGGGTTGATGCGTTGGCCCCTGGATGACTGACGCTATGCAGAGTATCAAAAACTCTCTTACGTAGCGGTGGTGGTACGTAGGGACGGATCAGCTGATCGTTGACGTCACAGTAAATTGGAGTCGGGCTTTCTGGCATGTTGATAGGTCGTAGTTGAAGGACGCCGTTCGGATCTTGCAGACGTTCTTGGAGTTCGGCATCTGCTGCTTGTGCCTGTGCTAGTTCGGCTGTCGAGATTGCTGTCGATATGGCCTCGATTCTTGACAAGGCATCGGCAACGACGTTATCTTTACCTGCGACATGCTGAATATCAGTTGAAAACTGGCCGATAAAGTCGAGACGATGAAACTGCCAGGGATTTGCTCTCTCTGGATTCTGCTGGAAGGCGTGCAGCAGTGGTTTGTGATCGGTATAGATGCTCACGTGACGGCCTTCAAATATGTGCCTGAACTTACGGACTGCTTCATAAATTGCGTGGAGTTCCCTGTCGTATGGGCATCGCTTCCTCAGGGAGGGCTGAAGCTTCTTACTGAAGAAGGCGAGCGGCTCCCAGACGGTACCTCTGCGCTATTGGAGAACGGCACCGATAGCAAATTCGGACGCGTCGGTACAAACAGCCCACGGTAGTGACGTATCTGGGTACACGAGCAGCGTTGCATCTTGCAGTTGTTTTTTAGCGGTAATGAAAGCCATTTCTCCTTCTGTAGTCCACGGAACTGGTTGAGAACCTTTTACGTTAGGACCTTGAAGAAATTCGTGAAGGGGTGCCTGTGTTATTGCAGCACCTTTAACAAATTTCCGATAAAAGTTAATCATGCCGAGAAATTCACGTAATTTCTTAATTTTCTCCGGCCGTGGAAAGTTGACGATAGCTTCGACTTTTTCAGGGAGCGGACGAATTCCTTTTGCCGTTACACGATAACCGAGAAAATCGATTTCTGATTGTCCGAAATGGCATTTGGCGGTATTGATGACCACTCCATACTCTTCGAGGCGCTGGAATAGGAGACGAAGGTGTGTTCTGTGTTCTTCGGGGTCCTGGGAAGCAACTAAGATGTCGTCGATATAAGGAAAAATGAAATCTAGATCTCGTGTTACTTCATCAATAAATCGCTGAAATGTCTGCGCGGCATTTCGAAGTCCAAACGTCATGAATGGGAACTCGAATAAACCGAAAGGCGTAATTATTGCTGTTTTGCAGATATCATTTGATGCGACGGGAATTTGATTGAAAGCTCGAACGAGATCGACGGTCGAAAATATGGTTTTGCCTGCGAGATTGGCGGTAAAATCTTCTAGTACGCGAACTGGATACCGATCAGGTATCGTACGCGCGTTAAGTCCACGATAATCTCCACAGGGTCGCCAATCGCCAGATTTCTTGGGCACCAGGTGTAGCGGTGAAGACCAGGGGCTCTTTGAACGACGAGCGATACCTAGCTTCACCATTTTCTGAAATTCCTGTTGTGCAATCATTAATTTGTCTGGAACGAGACGACGAGCTTTACTCGATACAGGAGGTCCGGGCGTTGTTGCGATATGATGGACCGTTGTGTGTTTTGTCAATTGAAAATTTCCATCCGGTTTAGTTATTGACGGAAATTCGGCAAGTAGATCTGTCCAAGACGATTCGTTCGGCCGGTAAACTTCAATTGTTGAAACGATGTTCGATAATGACGCTATACATCGCGTCGATAAACCAGTTGCTGAATCTAATAGACAATTGTTCTTTAAATCAGGTAAAAGTCCGAAATGCGCGAGAAAATCTGCGCCGATAATTGGTTTTTCGACATCCGCAATAGTGAAACGCCAGGAAAAATCCCTTCTGAGGCCGAAATTGAGCGAGAGAACAGTACAGCCGTATGTGTGTATCCGTGTGCCATTTGCTGCATACAGCATGTACTCGGTTGCCTTATTTTTGCCAGGGAATAGCGTTCGTGGGTATACGCACAAATCCGCGCCGGTGTCGATCAGGTATTTGACTTTTGTAGTAATTTCGGACACGAATAGGCGGTGTGAGCGGAAGATAGGATCGTTTACCGCCGCTAACGACCCGACGGTTCGTTTCCCGACGACACTGAACACGGAGGCCTGCATCGGTTGGCTTGATCACCAAATTTGAAATGCTACCAGCATTTTTCGTATCGTTGAGTGGCTGACCTTGAGCGAGGTCGAGACTTGGAACGCGGGTGAGAGCGAGAACGTTCATTTTTTATTGCATTCGCTAGTTCAGTAATGCAAACTTCGAGTCGTGAGAATCTCTGTTCCAGGGCGGCAACAGCCGGATCAGCGCCTTGAGAAATAGCGTTAATCTTTGGTGAGGATGATATTTCCATCAATTTGTCGGCCAACGTCGCCAGTTTGTCCAGTGTAGAATCCGCTTGCGTTGCTAAAATTGACTGAGTATTTGCTGGCAAGCGTGATAGCCATTTTGTTTTTAGGATGTTTTCTGGAACATTATCTACAAGTGATTTTAAATGTCTTAAAAATTGAGAAGGCTTACGATCACCGAGAACCTCTTTGTCCAGGAGTTGATGTAATCTGACTTCTTGTGAAGCAGTGAGTCTCTCCACGAGGGCCTCCTTTAATGCCTTATATGGAGTCTGAGCTGGTGGGTGCAGTATGATATCCTGAACCTCGGCTGCAGCATTCGTATCGAGGTGAACGGCAGCCATGTGGAATTTGTCGAGTTCATTTTGGATACCTGCGAGATGAAATTGCCCATCGAGTTGAGCAAACCAAAGCTCAGGGCGCTCGGTAGAAAATGGTGCGGGTCGCACCACGAGGCATCTGAATGCCTGGGTTGTGTCGGCTTCTTCACTCATTTTCGGTATAATTCACTTGGAAAGGGAATTGAATTGTCTAAATTGTGCACTAATCACGGCAAAAATTGTTCGTGATGATTTTCACGGCACAGCACAACGTCTTTGGGTGCTCGGCAATGCACCAAGATGCACTAATATTCACACTCGATAACAAGAACGCGTGGTTACATCGGACTACTGAGCGCGTGTCGAAAATCCAACGGTTATTCTCGAATAATCCACGAAAATTACGGGACCGAAAATTACTTAATTTTAACGATACTTGTTTCACTTTTTAAAAACACGTAAGAACGGTAATTTTATCGATCACGTCGGGGTCACCAATTGTAGAATATTCGGAGGTATTGGATGGGTTTCTAATAATTGGAACAGGCGGTAATCAGTAAGGAATTAATAATATTTATTCACACTAAGGTGTCGATGCGTACACCTTGAGAGCTAAGGCTAATCTGGCTCGCGACAATGGTAGACAATGAGATCAGCCGATCAGGAATGTCGAAATAATAATAAATTGTCACGAGGTGACGTATAGACAGGTATTTGGTCGGTTGCTAAGCCGGCCGAATACGATGTATAAGATTTCTCCATGACGGAGTTAATGATAATGTAAGTAGCTTCGCTACAAAAAATTTTAACGCCGATGACGGTGCCCTCTCTAAGGGAACGGCAGAGGCTTGCAGGTCGGAGGAGAGCACGATCAGCACTAGGGCCCCGGAAGGGGAACAAGCGCTGATCCAAATGGAAGTTGTGGAGGAGCCAGCCTCCGAGGGGCCCACCAGTGGTGGGCCCGCTGTCGCTGACCCTACCCAGGGGAAGATGAGAAGGGGTAGGACGGGTGCGGAGAAGCGCCGGGCCCGCCAGGCTAGGCTGAAAGCCGATGCCTCGCGGGATCAGCAATCTCCGCAGGTAGAGACCGCGTCTAGGGATAAGGAGGAACAGGGGACAGGGCCCAAGAGGCCCAGGGCCTCAGGATCCACTCCGCCCGATGTGGCCATGCCCACGAAAAAGTTGAGGGCCATGGAAGCACTGGGGGCAACCTCCTTCAGAGAGGCGGCGAAGGGTGGCGGCAGGGTGGCCTTAGTGCCAACTGGCCATCCTGAGCTGTCTCTGACGAGGGAGCAAGCCGACCTGGTTCAGGAGGCGCTAGTGGCGTCACTGTTCGGGACTGACATGAAAGGTCAGCTCCCGAGCTTTGACGGCCACTGGTTTGACGATGGCGTGCTGTGGGTGGCATGCACGGACGGTCAGTCAAGAGAGTGGCTGAAGTCCGTGGTGCCAACCCTGGCACCCTAGGAAGGGGCCTCCCTTATCATGATGGATAAGGAAGCGCTCCAAAAACTGATCAGAGTCACGGCCTTTCTCCCGGGAAAACCCGTAGGAGCGGCTGTGGCCCTTGAGAGGTTGAGAAAGCAGAACAGGGCCCTCACCACAGGCAAGTGGAGGGTCTGGGACTGCCGCAGCGGGGTGGAGGGGCTCAACCTGGTGTTGGGTGTTGACCCCAAGTCTCTAGAGGCCCTGAAGGGTATGAGGATGGCCCCTTTCTACTGCCTCGGCCGGGCTCGTTTCTACCAGACCCAGCGGCGAGCGGCGGGGGGAAAGGCGCCCCAGGCGCAGCCAGGCCCGGGGCAAGTGATCGCCGACCAAGGGGAGTCAGTGATCGCAGGGGAGGGGGGAGGGCAGGAGGGAGCGCCAAAGGGTCCGAGTGGCTCGGTGAGTGCCCCAGGAACTGCCGGGGACGGCGCCCATGAGGGGAGGGAAAAGGAGAGCGAGGAAGGCTTCCTCTTACTGAGGGACCCCCTTGCCCCTGCAACGCCTCCGCTGAGCAGACGCACGAAGGGTCGAAGAGGAAGGCCGCCTCTAGTGAGAGGGGGCGCGGCGGGAACTGGGAGGGGGTCTCAAGAGACCCTCAACTGGGCACTGCCGGGCTCATCCCACTCGGGGCAGGGTAGGGCACCACCAGGCGGCCCTGCCTAATGGCCCATCAATGGCCTGGCGCAGGAGGGGGGAAGGAGCATAGGGCAATATGCAGGGAGACGGCTTAGGCTCTCTGCTAGTCCACTGCTCCCAGATTAACTTGCAACACTGCAAGGCTGCGACTGCCCTGCTAAGTCGCAGTCTAGCAGTAGAGCATACACACATATGCCTTATGCAAGAGCCCTGGCAACACGGAGGCTCAGTAAAAGGCCTATCTGGAGGCGAGGTGGAGCTTTTCTATGCTCGGGGCGACCTGGGCCCCAGGGCCTGCATTGCTGTCAAAAGAGCGTGCGGAGCCAGGGGAATGGCCAACTTCTGCCACAAAGACTTGGTGGCGGTTGTCGTGAGACTTCGGGGGGAGGCCGGTGCGGAGGATATAGTTTTCTGCTCGGCTTACTTCCCACATGACTCGTCGACACCACCACCTACCAAAGAGCTGCGTGATCTGGTGAATCACTGCAGAGCTAAGAAGCTGCCACTCATCATAGGGTGTGACGCAAATGCGCAGAACGTGGTGTAGGGCAGCGAAAGATGTAATGACAGGGGCACTGCTCTCCTGGAATTTGTGGCAGACGTGGACCTGGAGATCCTAAACAGGGGCTCGAGGCCCACGTTTGTCACTTCTCGCTGTCAATGTATCATTGACGTAACCATGTGCACCCGCCGGCTGGCGGGGCGATGTAGTGACTGGAGGGTGGAATGAGAGGACACACTCTCTGACCATCGACGCATCAGATTCAGCATAGAGGGCTGTGCCCAACCGCAGCAGGACCGCCTGCGCAGAAACTCAAGGGCCACCGACTGGGACTCTTTCGAGAGGAACCTGGAGGAAAGGCTCGGGGTAGGACGCGTTAGGCCCTGCAGGGAGGACCGGTTAGAGGACGAGGTGGAGAGAATCCACGTTGCCCTAACTGAGTCCTTCGAGACGGCATGCCCGGTTAGACGATGCAGGATGGGAAATAAAGTGCCTTGGTGGAGCCGTGAGTTGGACAGGCTGAGAAGCCAGTCCAGGAGACTCGGGAACCGAGCGCACAAATCGAAGAGGGCCGAAGACTGGACTCTGTACAGAAATGTGCAGAGAGAGTACAAGAGGCTCATAAAACGATCAAAGGAGCTCACCTGGAGGACATACTGTGAGGAACTGGAGGCGCTTTCAGGCATCTCCAGGCTTCGCAGAGTCTTCTCGGGGGGCCCTTCACAACGGCTGGGTGGAATCACGCTGGCAAGCGGAGAGACCATCACAGAACCGCGAGAGGTCCTTGAGCATCTGGTTCGCGCGCACTTTCCGGACTCTATTATAGATTTTCCAGGAGAGTGCCCGGATGTGGACTGGAAGCGAACAGGAAGCGGCGATCCCGACTGGGACCTAGCCGCACGAATAGTAACGCTGGACAGGCTGCAATGGGCGGTGGACTCCTTCGAAATGTACAAGAGTCCAGGTCCGGATGGGATACATCTGGCCCTCTTGCGAAGAGGGGGGCCATTGCTCCTGCGCAGACTGATACCGGCATTCAGGGCCTGCCTATCATTGGGCTACGTGCCAGGCAGGTGGCGGGAAGTCAGGGTTGTCTTTATCCCCAAACCGGGTAAATGCAGCTACGACAACGCGAAAGCCTACAGACCGATCAGCCTGAGCTCCTTCTTATTGAAGACGCTGGAAAGGCTGGTCGATAGGCACATTAAGGAGGGGGCACTGAGGATTAATCAGATATGCCCCTCACGACATGCTTACCAAGCTGGCAGATCGACTGAGACTGCGCTGCACCACTTGGTGGGCACAATAGAAAATGCGAAGGAAAGGGGGGAGGACACCCTTGGCGTCTTCATAGACATCGAAGGGGCCTTCGACAATACCGCCTTTGATACGATGGAGAAAGCTGCGGCAATGTTTGGGATCGAGAAAACGGTCATCAAATGGATAGCCGCCATGCTCCGAACAACAGTTGTCCACTCCACCCTTGGGGACAGTGAGGTAAGGGCCGAGGAAGGGTGGTGCTGCCCGCAGGGGGGGGTTATCTCTCCTCTGCTATGGCTCCTCGTTGTTGACGGCCTCCTCACTGGACTCGAGGAACTGGGGGTAAGGACAGTCGCATACGCAGATGATGTGGCACTGCTGGTAACTAGCAGGAACACGAGCACGCTACACAGCAAAATGCAAAAGGCGCTGGACTATGTTCAGCACTGGTGCACATCGAAGGGCCTAAGGGCAAACCCAGGCAAAACGGAGATGGTGCACTTCACATGTAGAAGGAGGGGTGCTGTTAAAGCTCCCTCCATTTATAACACAATGCTGGAATTCTCGAGTGAGGTCAAATACCTAGGTATTTGGCTCGACAAGAAGCTCAGCTGGAAAAAGCATATCGCCATGCAGACTAGCAAGGTCACTATGACATACTGGGCATGCAGGCCAATGTTTGGAAGCACATGGGGTCTAAGGCCGAGGATGGTCAAATGGATCTGCACGGCCATTATGACCCCACAGTTAACATACGCAGCCGCAGTGTGGTGGACAGCCTTGAACAAGGCCTGCCACAGGAAAGCGGTGGACAAAATAGGCAGGCTTGCGATGCTGGGCATAACAGGGGCCCTCAGAACGACCCCCAGCTCAGCGTTGGAGGCCCTGCTCTTCATGCAACCTCCACACCTAATTATAAGGGAAGAGGCGACAAGAGCGGCCGCAAGATTGCGGCTACAGGGAACATGGAAAGGAGCTAGGAATGGGCATGCTAGTGTCCTCCGCGCGGACGTAGAGCTGGAAGGGCAACTGTCGCGCGGTGCTGACGCCTGCAGCCCCCGATGGCACTTTCGCAGAAAGTTCTCGGTCAATCTTGGATGGGGGGAAACCCCGTCAGGAAAGGATGCGGACTGGGTGCCGCCCCGTAGACTAGTCTGGTATACGGACGGATCACGGGTGAGCGGACGGGCAGGTGCGGAGGTCTGGTCAGAGGGGCCCGCAATAGCGAGGATCATTGGGCTGGACTCACACGCAACCGTGCTCCAGACTGAGTTAGCTGCCCTAAGAGCCTGCGCCAGGATGATCCTGGAGAGAGTGGACAAGGGCAAAAAGATCTTCATCTACTCAGATAGCAAGCGCGCGCTGAGGGCAATACTCAGGTATGAGTGTTGTTCTAAGTTGGTGAGTGAGTGCGTCGAGCTGATGGAGGAAATTGCCGTAAATAATCGGCTCGAGCTGGCCTGGATTCCGGGCCACGCTGGCATCAAAGGCAACGAAAAAGCCGATGAGCTAGCAAAGAACGGTTGTTGCAGGGGCTTTCAGGGGGAGGTGGAGCACGTAGGCGTGCACACCGATTTTGTGAAGGACCTGGTCAAGGAACGTGCGGATAGGAGGATCGTGGAGAGATGGGACTCGGAGACGGGTGCCAGGCACACGAAATCCCTCCTAGGAGAACCCACTAGGAAGATGGCAGAGACCCTGTTGGGCCTAAACAGGGTTAAGCTCCGTACTATAGTGGGGCTTATCACTGGACACTGGCCCCTGGCTCTGTACTTATCAAGGATAGGCAAGGGGACTGACCCCCTATGCAAAAGATGCGGGCTGACAGAGGAGGATCCTCTTCACCTATGCACAAGATGCAGCGGACTCGATGAAGCCAGATGGAATGTCTTCGGATCTACTTGCATAGATATACGTGTCGACAGGGACGGGATCAAGGGGCTCTATGAGTTAGCTCGTAGGGCACGGATACTCGATACCAGCGACTGGACGGCTGCCTGAGGGCAGGGTGTAAAATGGCCGAGAGGCTGATTGCACCTCCGGACAGGACCGTCTAAATATGATAAGTGATAAGTGATAATTGAATGCATAAAATTAAAATAAATTCTATATAACTAATTTATAATTCATCAAGTAACCGATATTATTAATTTTTAATGATGACTTGAAAGGTTGATGCTATTTTTGTTGGTATGCAAAAATAGCATCACAGTATTTTTAATTGTAAAAAATATATATTCATATATAATTGAATGCATAAAATTAAACTAAATTCTATATAACTAATTTATAATTTATCAAGTAACCGATATTATTAATTTTCAATGATGTCTTGGAACGTTGATCCTATTTTTGTTGGTATGCAAAAATAGCATCACAGAATTTTTAATTGAAAAAAATATATATTCATATATAATTGAATGCATAAAATTAAACTAAATTCTATATAACTATTTTATAGTTTATCAAGTAACCGATATTATTAATTTTTAATGATGACTTGAAACGTTGATGCTATTTTTGTTGGTATGCAAAAATAGCACCACAGAATTTTTAATTGAAAAAAAATATATTCAGATATCATTGAATGCATAAAATTAAACTAAATTCTATACAACTAATTTATATTTTATCAAGTAACCGATATTATTAATTTTTAATGATGACTTAAAATGTTGATGCTATTTTTGTTGGTATGCAAAAATAGCACCACAGAATTTTTAATTGAAAAAAATATATATTCATATATTTGAATGACAAAATTAAAATAAAATCTGTATAACTGATGTATAATTTATCAAGTAACCCATCACTTATCACTTATCACTTATCAAATTTAGACGGTCCTGTCCGGAGGTGCAATCAGCCTCTCGGCCATTTTACACCCTGCCCTCAGGCAGCCGTCTAGTCGCTGGTATCGAGTATTTGTGCCCTACGAGCTAACTCATAGAGCCCCTTGATCCCGTCCCTGTCGACACGTATATCTATGCAAGTAGACCCGAAGACATTCCATCTGGCTTCATCGAGTCCGCTGCATCTTGTGCATAGGTGAAGAGGATCCTCCTCTGTCAGCCCGCATCTTTTGCATAGGGGGTCAGTCCCCTTGCCTATCCTTGATAAGTACAGAGCCAGGGGCCAGTGTCCAGTGATAAGCCCCACTATAGTACGGAGCTTAACCCTGTTTAGGCCCAACAGGGTCTCTGCCAACTTCCTAGTGGGTTCTCCTAGGAGGGATTTCGTGTGCTTGGCACCCGTCTCCGAGTCCCATCTCTCCACGATCCTCCTATCCGCACGTTCCTTGACCAGGTCCTTCACAAAATCGGTGTGCACGCCTACGTGCTCCACCTCCCCCTGAAAGCCCCTGCAACTACCGTTCTTTGCTAGCTCATCGGCTTTTTCGTTGCCTTTGATGCCAGCGTGGCCCGGAATCCAGGACACCTCGAGCCGATTATTTACGGCAATTTCCTCCATCAACTCGACGCATTCACTCACCAGCTTAGAACAACACTCATACCTGAGTATTGCCCTCAGCGCGCGCTTGCTATCTGAGTAGATGAAGATCTTTTTGCCCTTGTCCCCTCTCTCCAGGATCATCCTGGCGCAGGCTCTTAGGGCGGCTAGCTCAGTCTGGAGCACGGTTGCGTGTGAGTCCAGCCCAATACAACGCTATATAAACTTCCCGTCTTGTTGATAAAAATGATTGCCGAATGATTGCGGCGGTGCTCCATATAGGCAAGAAAAGTGAATCGAAGAAATGGCTAGGAGCCGGATAGCTCAGTTGGGAGAGCACCCGATGCATAATCGGAAGGTCCCGGGTTCGAATCCCGGTCTGGACTATCCATTTTTTCAGTAATTTTTCTTGCAAAAATTATATGGAGAATTATCCTGTTCCCCTTCCTACCTCATCCAAAATCCTATCCAACGATTTCCTTTGACGTCACAAGAAATGTGGAACGCTATATAAACTTCCCGTCTTGTTGATAAAATCAGAGAGGTGGATCTGGTCAGAGGGGCCCGCAATAGCGTGGCCCCTCTGACCAGACCCCCGCACCTGCCCGTCCACTCACCCGTGATCCGTCCGTATACCAGACTAGTCCACGGGGCGGCACCCAGTCCGCATCCTTTCCTGACGGGCTTTCCCCCCATCCAAGATTGACCGAGAACTTTCTGCGAAAGTGCCATCGGGGTCTGCAGGCGTCAGCACCGTGCGACAGTAGCCCTTCCAGCTCTCCGTCCGCGCGGAGGACACTAGCATGCCCATTCCTAGCTCCTTTCCATGTTCCCTGTAGCCGCAATCTTGCGGCCGCTCTTGTCGCCTCTTCTCTTATAATTAGGTGTGGAGGTTGCATAAAGAGCAGGGCCTCCAACGCTGAGCTGGGGGTCGTTCTGAGGGCCCCTGTTATGCCCAGCATCGCAAGCCTACCTATTTTGTCCACCGCTTTCCTGTGGCAGGCCTTGTTCAAGGCTGTCCACCACACTGCGGCTGCGTATGTTAGCTGTGGGGTCATAATGGCCGTGTAGATCCATTTGACCATCCTCGGCCTCAGACCCCATGTGCTTCCACACATTCGCCTGCATGCCCAGTATGTCGTAGTAACCTTGCTAGTCTGCATGGCGATATGCTTTTTCCAGCTGAGCTTCTTGTCGAGCCAAATACCTAGGTATTTGACCTCACTCGAGAATTCCAGCAATGTGTTATAAATGGAGGGAGCTTTAACAGCACCCCTCCTTCTACATGTGAAGTGCACCATCTCCGTTTTGCCTGGGTTTACCCTTAGGCCCTTCGATGTGCACCACTGCTGAACATAGTCCAGCGCCTTTTGCATTTTGCTGTGTAGCGTGCTCGTGTTCCTGCTAGTTACCAGCAGTGCCACATCATCTGCGTATGCGACTGTCCTTACCCCCAGTTCCTCGAGTCCAGTGAGGAGGCCGTCAACAACGAGGAGCCATAGCAGAGGAGAGATAACCCCCCCCTGCGGGCAGCCCCTCCCTGCCGCAGCCCTTACCACACTGTCCCCAAGGGTGGAGTGGACAACTCTTGTTCGGAGCATGGCGGCTATCCATTTGATGACCGAATTCTCGATCCCAAACGCTGCCGCAGCTTCCTCCATCGTATCAAAGGCGGTATTGTCGAAGGCCCCTTCGATGTCTATAAAGACGCCAAGGGTGTCCTCCCTCCTTTTCTTCGCATTTTCTATTGTGCCCACCAAGTGGTGCAGCGCAGTCTCAGTCGATCTGCCAGCTTGGTAAGCATGTTGTGAGGGGCATATCTGATTAATCCTCAGTGCCCCCTCCTTAATGTGCCTATCGACCAGCCTTTCCAGCGTCTTCAATAAGAAGGAGCTCAGGCTGATCGGTCTGTAGGCTTTCGCGTTGTCGTAGCTGCATTTACCCGGTTTGGGGATAAAGACAACCCTGACTTCCCGCCACCTGCCTGGCACATAGCCCAATGCTAGGCAGGCCCTGAATGCCGGTATCAGTCTGCGCAGGAGCAATGGCCCCCCTCTTCGCAAAAGGGCCGGATGTATCCCATCCGGACCTGGACTCTTGTACATTTCGAAGGAGTCCACCGCGCATTGCAGCCTGTCCAGCGTTACTATCCGTGCGGCTAGCTCCCAGTCGGGATCGCCGCTTCCTGTTCGCTTCTAGTCCACTTCCGAGCACTCTCCTGGAAGCTCTATAATAGAGTCCGGGAAATGCGCGCGAACCAGATGCTCAAGGACCTCTCGCGGTTCTGTGATGGTCTCTCCGCTTGCCAGCGTGATTCCACCCAGCCGTTGTGAAGGGCCCCCCGAGAAAACCCTGCGAAGCCTGGAGATGCCTGAAAGCGCCTCCAGTTCCTCACAGTATGTCCTCCAGGTGACCTCCTTTGATCGTTTTATGAGCCTCTTGTACTCTCTCTGCACATTTCTGTACAGAGTCCAGGCTTCGGCTCTCTGCGATTTGTGCGCTCGGTTTCCGAGCCTCCTGGACTGGCTTCTCAGCCTATCCAACTCACGGCTCCACCAAGGCACTTTATTTCCCTTCCTGCATCGTCTAGCCGGCCATGCCGTCTCGAAGGACTCAGTTAGGGCAACGTGGATTCTCTCCACCTCGTCCTCTAACCGGTCCTCCCTGCAGGGCCTAACGCGTCCAACCCCGAGCCTTTCCTCCAGGTTCCTCTCGAAGGAGTCCCAGTCGGTGGCCCTTGGGTTTCTGCGCAGGCGGTCCTGCTGCGGTTGGGCACAGCCCTCTATGCTAAATCTGATGCGTCGATGGTCAGAGAGTGTGTCCTCCCGGTCCACCCTCCAGTCCCTGCATCACCTCGCCAGCCGGCGGGTGCACATGGTTACGTCAATGATACATTGAGTGCGAGGAGTGACAAACGTGGGCCTCGAGCCCCTGTTTAGGATCTCTAGGTCCACGTCTGCCATAAATTCCAGGAGAGTAGTGCCCCTGTCATTACATCTTTCGCTGCCCCACACCACGTTCTGCGCGTTTGCGTCACAACCTATGATGAGTGGCAACTTTCTTGCTCTGCAGTGATTCACCAGATCACGCAGCTCTTTGGTAGGTGGTGGTGTCGGCGAGTCATGTGGGAAGTAAGCCGAGCAGAAAACTATATCCTCCGCACCGGCCTCCCCCCGAAGTCTCACGACAACCGCCACCAAGTCTCTGTGGCAGAAGTTGGCCATTCCCCTGGCTCCGCACGCTGTTTTGGCAGCAATCCAGGCCCTGGGGCCCAGGTCGCCCCGAGCATAGAATAGCTCCACTTCGCCTCCAGATAGGCCTTTTACCGAGCCTCCGTGTTGCCAGGGCTCTTGTATAAGGCATATGTCTGTATGCTCTACTGCTAGGCTGCGACTCAGCAGGGCAGTCGCAGCCTTGCAGTGCTGCAAGTTAATCTGGGAGCAGTGGACTAGCAGAGAGCCTAAGCCGTCTCCCCGCATATTGCCCTCTGCTCCTTCACCCCTTGACCCCCTGGCCATTGGTGAGCCGTTAGGCAGGGCCGCCTGGTGGTGCCCTACCCTGCCCCGAGTGGGATGAGCCCGGCAGGGCCCAGTTGAGGGTCCCTTGAGACCCTCGCCCAGTTCCCGCCGCGCCCCCTCTCGCCAGAGGCGGCCTTCCTCTCCGGCCTTTACTCCGTCCGCTCAGCGGAGGCCTTGCAGGGGCAAGGGGGTCCCTCTGTAAGAGGGAGCCTTCCTCGCTCTCGTTTTCCTCACCCTCGCGGGCGCCTTCCCCGGCAGTTACTGGGGCACTCTCCGGGCCACTTGGGCCCTTCGGTGCTCTTTCCCGCCCTCCCCCATCCTCGGCGATCCCCGACCCCCCTTGGTCAGCGACCGCGTCCGGTGGGCCTGTCTGCGCCCGGGGCGCCTCTCCTCCCGCCGCTCTCCGCTGGGTCTCATAAAAACGAGCCCGGCCGAGGCAGTAGAAAGGGGCCATCCCCAGACCTTTCAGAACCTCTAGGGACTGGAGGTCCACACCCAACACCAGGTTGAGCCCCTCCTCCCCGCTCCGGCAGTCCCAGACCCTCCACTTACCTGTGGTGAGGGCCCTGTTCTGCCTTCTCAGCCTCTCGAGGGCCACAGCCGCCCCCACGGGTTTTCCCGGGAGAAAGGCCGTAACCCTGATCAGCTTTTGGAGCGCTTCCTTATCCACCAGGATAAGGGAGGCCCCCTCCCAGGGTACCAGGGTGGGCACCACGGTTTTCAGCCATACTCTCGACTGACTGTCCGTGCATGCCACCCATAGCACGCCATCGTCAAACCAGTGGCCATCAAAACTCGGGACCTGACCGTCTAGGTCAGTCCCAAACATTGCCGTCACTAGCGCCTCCTGAACCAGGTAGGCCTGCTCCCTCGTCAGGGACAGCTCAGGATGGCCAGTTGACACTATGGCCACCCTGCCGCCACCCTTCGCCGCCTCTTTGAAGGAGGTTGCCCCTAGCCCTTCCATAGCCCTTGCCTTTTTCTTGGGCATGGTCACATCGGGGGGAGTGGATCCGGAGGACCTGGGCCTCTTGGGCCCTGTCCCCTGTTCCTCCTTATCCCCTGACGCGGTCTCTGCCTGCGGAGATTGCTGATCCCGCGAGGCCTCGGCTTTCAGCCTAGCCTGGCGGGCCGGGCGCTTCTCCGCACCCGTCCTACCCTTTCTGCTCTTCCCCTGGGTAGGGTCAGCGACAGCGGGCCCACCACTGGTAGGCCCCTCTGAGGCTGGCTCCTCCTCCACTTCCATTCGTATCTGCGCTTGTTCCCCTTCCGGAGCCCTAGCGCAGATCGTCACCTCCTCTGCCCTGGAAGCCTTTGCCGTTCCCTCAGTGAGGGCACCGTCATCGGCGTTAAAATTTTTATTAGATGTTGGGTCCATATGATTCCCACGAGTGCCCAGGAAAAACGGTCCACCCCCGCAGAGCCTGGATGCGGAGGTAAGGCATGCATACAATGGGGTGCTGCCTGGTTCCCCAAGGGTATCGTTAGAGACACTGTACCCCAGTGCCATTCAGCCCTCGGCACGATTACTTCCACCTTGGCTTGGGGAGTCTGGTCCGCGGCGATGCTTTTGGTCTTCCTGACGGGTCTTTACTCCCGTAGGTCGACGTTATGGCCATCGCAGACCGATATCCGAAGTGTACCCCGGAAATCCAGATTCAGGTGCTCTTTCCAGCCTCCTGTCTCCGGTCCCAAGGTGCCACTCATACTCCGGTCCCCTCCTATCCGCCACCTGGAGACGCGCTCAGTAGGTGACTCAAACCCTCCCCTTCGTCTCGTTTATAGAGAGGTCCGGGGCTGAGAAGTAACCGATATTATTAATTTTTAATTATGATTTAAAAAGTTGATGCTATTTTTGTTGGTATGCAAAAATAGCATCACAGGATTTTTAATTAAAAAAAAATATATATTTGTATATAATTGAATGCACACAATTATAATAAATTCCCTTTTATATATAATTAATTTATTATTTAATATTTATTCATATAAAGGTTGACAATGTAATCATGGAACGGGCAATATATTCTATGTTCAGGCGGTCGAAGTGGACCTACAGGTACAAGTACGCGGGACTCTTGATGCACGTGTTCTATACTAGGTCGGGCAATGGCTTCGCTTCCCATACGAGTCCAAGTCGAAGACAGAATGACTCTCTATGTGGTACGCGCTACGGCGTTTGATATTTCGTGTGTAAAAGGATATATTATTATTACTTTTTCACTCATTTTTTTTTAACAGAGCGTCAACTTACTTCACTCCAAGTAAAATTATAAAGTTGTCAAAAGGAAAAAAGTTATTTCTTATAACCATGTCGTTTAAAAATCTAACGATGAATGTTTTCACATTTACAAATGTGGATGAGAGGAAAGTGTTTGAAATTAAAATCAGCAAAACACCTCAAAATGTATTTGATGTTAATAAAACAAATACAAAATAAAATGTGTTGCACATTTAATTTAAAAAATGTGTTATATCAACACCAAATAAATTGAAAAGAGTTTCATATTTTAAAAGAAAAAAAATCGAAGCTCCCTGGTTGATCCTGCCAGTAGTGATATGCTTGTCTCAAAGATTAAGCCATGCATGTCTCAGTACATGCCGAATTAAGGTGAAACCGCGAATGGCTCATTAAATCAGTTATGGTTCCTTAGATCGTACTCACATTTACTTGGATAACTGTGGTAATTCTAGAGCTAATACATGCAAAATAGGCTTCTAACCAGAGATGGGAGGAATGCTTTTATTAGATCAAAACCAATCGGTGGTAGGTTTTACCTATCCATCGTTAACTTTGGTGACTCTGAATAACTTTGTGCTGATCGCATGGTCTCGTACCGGCGACGAATCTTTCAAATGTCTGCCTTATCAACTGTCGATGGTAGGTTCTGCGCCTACCATGGTTGTAACGGGTAACGGGGAATCAGGGTTCGATTCCGGAGAGGGAGCCTGAGAAACGGCTACCACCTCCAAGGAAGGCAGCAGGCGCGCAAATTACCCACTCCCGGCACGGGGAGGTAGTGACGAAAAATAACGATACGGGACTCATCCGAGGCCCCGTAATCGGAATGAGTACACTTTAAATCCTTTAACGAGGATCCATTGGAGGGCAAGTCTGGTGCCAGCAGCCGCGGTAATTCCAGCTCCAATAGCGTATATTAAAGTTGTTGCGGTTAAAAAGCTCGTAGTTGAATCTGTGTGCCACGCTGTTGGTTCACCGCTCGCGGTGTTTAACTGACATGATTGTGGGACGTCCTACCGGTGGATTTAGCTTTGTGAAAGCAAAGCGGTCCAACTAATATCCCATCGCGGTGCTCTTCATTGAGTGTCGAGGTGGGCCGGTACGTTTACTTTGAACAAATTAGAGTGCTTAAAGCAGGCTTATCTTCGCCTGAATACTGTGTGCATGGAATCCCCCTCATCCTACAAGCGTCTGAGTAATAAGAGCTGAAACTCACGCGAGGGGGAGATACCTATGGGGTACTAGACCGGTACCACTAGATTGCTAATTGTAGAACACACAAAATGTAGGGAGTGGTGCCCCTACCCGCATGTTTGCCGTGTGTGGAAACCCGTAACCTTGGTGGAGGTGCCTGGTACGCTGAGGAAAATCATCTCTGCGGAGTTGATGGACCAACACGCTGCTTCGGTCTCTTTCCTGGGCTAAACGGGCGGACGAGGGATTAGCCACCCCTCGACCAATCGGCTTCGGCGAGTTCGGAGGCTGCAGCGGCAAGACACTCTTTTCCCAGAATGCGGACCCACTTTTGCGGGGTGGAATTCTGCATGAGGAGAGGGTGCCGGGTTTAGCTTGCAGTTATCTGTGCTATATCTGACTCGTAGCTCTCACGATGTGTCCGCTGCCCAATGGGAGCCACCACATCTGTGCCAATTTTGAGGGTCCAAGGAGGCTGGAGCGCGAGAAAGATGAATGTAATAAAAATGAACTGTATGGATACCAAACTGAAAAACACCGCACTCAAATCCACGAAGACAAACACTAAAGATACCACTGCACATACGAAGACGGGTGCAAGATCCAGGCTTGAGCACGCTAAGGCTCAAGTAAACAAGGACAAGTCCACACGAGCAAATAGCGCAACCAATAAAAATATTAAAATGAGAACTAAGCTGGACAGCCATGCAACAGCAATGGACTGTGAAGAGCAAAGTCTTAAAAGAGCGAGGAGCGACCTTAGCTCCTCCTCTAGCGATAGCACTGAGGCAAAAGCTAAGAAAACGCAAAAGAAGACCATCACTCACTTCGAGAGCGATAGCTCGAGTGAGGAGGAACCAGAGGTGCCATGCGCTGACCTCGGCACTGATAAAGTGCCGCGGACGGCATACAAGCACCTCGCGATAATCAAAAACGCCCTGGACACGTCAAGTGACCAGGGAAAAAAAGCAGACAGGAGCCTAGACTCCTTAATGGAAATTATTGCTACTCTGACAGCGCGATGTGCTAAGCTGCAGGGAAGCGTGGACTCCCTGAGGGAAGTCGGGGTAACAACCCAGAGAAAAGAGCTGGGCGTTACATACGCCGGTATTGTGCAAAAGCTGACAGCCCCACGGCTGCCAGCCAAAGCACAACCGATGAGGAAGGAACCGGTCAAAACCGTGTTCCTAAAACCTAAGAACTCGAAAGAGTTCGAGAATATGGGGCAGGCGAAAAGCCCGCTCATGAAGGTGTTCAATCCGAACACCGAAAAGGTACGGATTAAGAACATCCGTACCACGAAATGGGGAATAGTAATAACAACCCCAACAGAAAACGAAGCGCAGAGGCTTGGTCAGAGTAAAAATCTGACGAAGACCTTCTCGATTGAGGAGCCAAAAAAGAGGCTCCCAAGGATCATCATATATGATGTTCCTAAAGTAATGACTGAGGCTGAATTGGGCAGCGCAGTCTTCGAACAAAATGATGGGCTAGCGATAAACAAAGAGCTTTTTGAAAAGCAATTTACGCTGAAATTCAGAACGGGCAAAACTGGTGGCAAAACCACGAACTGGGTTGCGGAGGTCACTCCGCAAATGCGCAATAAAATCCTAGCGAAACAGCGTCTTTACATACAGTGGAACGCTTGTAGAATCCGTGACTTCCTTCTCGTCACGCGATGCTTCAAATGCCAAGGCTTCGGTCACTTGGCGAAGCATTGCGAGAGAGATTCTTGTTGCTCGATTTGTGCAATCGTGGGACACAAGGGGCCAGAGTGCCCAAATAAACAAAACAAGCAGGAACACAAATGTGTAAACTGCCAGAAAGCAAAAAAGCCACATAATCATGTAGCCACACACAAGGACTGCCCATCCTACAAGCAGGCCTTGGAGAGACTAGTGGAACGAATAGATTATGGACAATAAACACCCTAAAAATCCACAGGTGGATGTAGGCTTGAAAGTGGTGCAACTGAACTGCAGAAGAGCAAGAAAAGTCATGCCTGAAATCCGGCAAATAGCCGTGACAAAAGGGTATGACGTTCTCTTGCTCCAAGAACCATATAATAACAAAAATGGTATAGAGGGCCTTGGAATGGGTACAAGGATCGTTAAACATGGGAATACACCACCATGGGCGGTTATAGCTGTTACAAACCCAGAAATCACAGTAACAAAGCTCGGACACTTGTGTAACACACACTTTGTGATCGCTGAGCTTATACACAACAACAAAAGCACGTATGTGGCAAGTGGATATTTCCAACTCTGCCAAGACATCGATGAACACATAGATCACGTGCAAAAAGTGATGGAACAGCTGAGAGGCAAAGAACTCTTAATTGCCATAGATGCTAATGCATGCTCCACCCTATGGGGAGCAAAGAAAACAAACACCAAAGGTGAAAAACTCGAAGCATTGATCGCCCAGTGGGGATTGCAGGTCGTCAACGAGGGGGACACGGCTACCGTCTCATCGGAAGTCGGAGAAGGTCACCCAAATGTGACACTGGCAACACCTAGAATGTATGAACACATCTACGGATGGAAAGTACACGATGGGTGGACATCCAGTGATCACAGAGCAATCACGTTCACAATAACATCTACGAAAAACGGGAAAACAGTCAATACCCAAAGCAGCGACAGCTGCAAAGGGTATGTGACAAGTAAAGCCGACTGGAATCTCTTTACAGAGCGATTAATGCATGAGTGGCATAGCAAACCCTATAACGATCTAACCAACCGTACCCAGGTCATTGAGCAGGTAAAACACCTCAGTAAAGCACTACGAAAAGCCTGCAACACGTCCATTCCTATTCGGAATAGTCGAGCCAGGAAGGTTCCATGGTGGAATCCTGAGCTCACAAGACTCAAAAAAGTGGCATACAGGGCTAGAAGGAAACTCCAAAGAAATAAAGACCCCACAAAGAGAGCACAAAAACACGAAGAATATAGAAGGGAGAAATGGATTTATACACAAAACATTTTCGAAGCGCGCACAAATAAGTGGAAAGAATTCGTTACCCTTAACGGGAACGAGAATCCATGGAGTTTCGTATACAAACTCCAAACAGGAAAAATCAACACCAAAGATGTGATAAATAACATAAAGTATGACAATGAGTACACAACTGACTGGCAAGCAACAGCCAAAGCCATGATGGATAAGTTGTTTCCGGAAGACTGTGAGGATGGAGAGACGGAGGGCCAGAGGCGAGTCCGGGCGCTGAACAAGCGAACACCAGAAGGCGAAATGAGACTCTTCACTAATGAAGAGCTAACAGCATGCATAAACAAGATGAAGTTGAAAAAAGCCCCAGGGCCAGACAACTTCAGCTTGGACATATTAAAAGCTGCAATGCCAATAATAAGCGAAGACCTGCTTAAAATATACAACGCCTGTCTCATACACTCCCTTTTTCCAGATTCATGGAAAACAGGGAGAGTCGTAACAATTAAAAAGGGCCCCGACAAAGACGAAACAGACCCGTCATCGTATCGGCCAATCTGTCTCCTACCAATCCTCGGTAAGATACTGGAAGCACTTATGCTAACTAAACTAACTGGGGTAATTGAACCACAATTATCCCAAAATCAATATGGCTTCAGATGTGGTAGATCCACGGAAGACGCCATAGTCCAGTTGAGAAACATCGTAAAAAACTCAAGTCAAAAATATGTTATGGCCATCTTTCTTGACATAAAAGGTGCCTTCGATAATGTGTGGTGGCCCAGTGTTCTGAGAGCGCTGAGAGAAAAGGATTGCCCCAAAAAACTATATTTGCTCATCAACAATTACCTCTGTAACAGGAAGGTAATGATGAGAGAGTCTGCTCTTGAAGTCATCAAGCCTGTAAACAAGGGCTGCCCTCAGGGATCAGTCATCGGACCCACGCTTTGGAACCTCATCTTCGACTCGAATCTGAAGATGCTTGAAAATATGAGCTGCAAGACGCTAGCATATGCTGACGATCAAGTAGTTCTAATTGAAGGGCACAGCAGAAGAGAGTTAGAGGAAAAAGGCCAAGCTGCACTAGATGCGATAGTTCGTTGGTGTGACGAGAACAAGCTCACGCTTGCTGCACATAAGTGTGAAATGTTACTTGCAAAAGGTAACTTTCACAAGAAGACGTCTCCGGACGTCAGAATCAAAGGAACTAGAGTGAAAAGAACAGAACTCTACAAGTACCTAGGAATCACCTTTGGTACAGGCCTAAGTGTACAAGAACACGTGAGAAAAATCTCAGAACGAACCAAGGACCTATTTGAAAGGCTGGGCAGAGTGGCCCGACGAGAATGGGGAATAGGCCTAAAAGCGATGGGAACAATATACAAAGGTCTCTTCGTGCCGATAGCTACCTATGCGGCAGCAGGATGGCATGACAGAATGCTAAGGTTAAACCATGTTAAGGTTAAACTTAACATGGCTCAGAGATTTGCGTTGATCAAAGTCACAGGTGCATATCGAACCGTTTCCGCGCAAGCGCTGACGGTACTGACGGGGAATGTGCCCGTTGCACTGGAATGTATCCGCAGAACAGCGCAATATAATCTGAGAAAAGGGAATAAAATAGAGATTGAGGATCTTGTACATGACCCCGAGACGCGAAATCCCGGGGAGAGGCTAGAAAAATGGAAAGCACGAGTCCTGAAAGACATCGACAGTAAAATCAACGAAATGTGGCAGAGAGAGTGGGAAAACTCTGAAAAGGGTAGAACCACTTTCAAATATCTGCCAAACGTCATCACACGGATGAAAGCTGAATGGCTTCTTCCAAACAGATTTGTCATCCAGTGCATGACTGGCCATGGCAACTTCAAGAGCAGACTTCACAAGCAGGGATCCATAGATTCAGATCTATGCCCTTGTGGTGAAGAAGAAACGGACATTCACGTTCTGATCGACTGCGACAGGTACGATCTCCTGAGAGAGAAGTACATGAAGCGGTTGGGTATGCGCGTGATGGACGTACAAAAACTTGCTAAAGATGAAGAATCATTTCGGATCTTTCAGGACTTTGCAAAAGATCTACTTACTGAGAAAATCGCCTTTGAAGCTCGGGAACTCGAATTACTAAAGTCCCCAGGGGAGGACGCGTAGGGGGGGCAAACAAAACCCTCAGAAACCCCTTAGCATTAAACAATATATAGAGACATCGAAAATAGAGGTGGAGTAATAATATACACCCAGTGGTTCGGATCCCACTTAAAAATGTAGGTCCACTCGTGTTCTCGCATGAGGATGCGAGGATAAATAAACACCACAGCCAAATCGATAGTAAGAATGTGGAAAACTTAAAATAGCGAAAAGAGCAAGCCGATGAATGAGACTAAACAAATGCTGGTATGCAATTGCGAGGTACAGCATAGTCGAAAGCTTCACGTAGTGATGCTTAGGAGGCAACTCTCTTTTTTTTTTTTTTTTTTTTTTTTTTGTGTGCATGGAATCCCCCTCATCCTACAAGCGGCTGAGTAATAAGAGCTGAAACTCACGCGAGGGGGAGATACCTATGGGGTACTAGACCGGTACCACTAGATTGCTAATTGTAGAACACACACAAAATGTAGGGAGTGGTGCCCCTACCCGCATGTTTGCCGTGTGTGGAAACCCGTAACCTTGGTGGAGGTGCCTGGTACGCTGAAGAAAATCATCTCTGCGGAGTTCAGAAGAAGACCATCACTCATTTCGAGAGCGATAGCTCGAGTGAGGAGGAGCCAGAGGTGCCATGCGCTGACCTTGGCACTGATAAAGTGCCGAGGACGGCAGACAAGCACCTTGGTATTATTAAAAACGCCCTGGACACCTCAAGTTACCAGGGCAAAAAGGCTGACAAAAGCCTAGACTCCTTAATGGAGATCATTGCTACCCTGACAGCGCGTTGTGCTAAGCTGCAGGGAAGCGTAGACTCCCTGAGGGAAGTCGGGGTTACAACCCAGAAGGGCGTTACATACGCCAGCATTGTGCAAAAGCTGACAGCCCCACGGCTGCCACCCAAAGCACAGCCGATGAGGAAGGAACCGGTCAAAACCGTGTTCCTGAAACCTAAGAACTCGAAAGAGTTCGAGAATATGGGACCAGCAAAAAGCCAGCTTATGAAGGTGTACAACCCGAACACCGAAAAAGTACGGATCAAGAATATCCGAACTACAAAATGGGGAATCATAATAACGACCCCCACGGAGAATGAAGCACAAAGGCTAGGTCAGAGCAAAAATCTGACAAAAACTTTCTCGGTCGAGGAACCGAGAAAGAGACTTCCAAGGATCATCATTTATGATGTTCCTAAAGATATGACTGAGGCTGAGTTGGGCAGCGCTCTACAGGAACAGAATGATGGGCTAGCAGAGAGTAAAGAGCTTTTTGAGAAGCAATTTACTCTAAAATTCAGAACGGGCAAGAATGGTGGTAAAACCACGAACTGGGTTGCGGAGGTTACTCCGCAGATGAGAAATAGAATATTGGCGAAACAGCGTCTTTATATACAGTGGAACGCTTGTAGAATCCGTGACTTCCTTCTCGTCACGCGATGCTTCAAATGCCAAGGCTTCGGCCACTTGGCGAAGCATTGCGAGAGAGATTCTTGTTGCTCGATTTGTGCAACCGTGGGACACAAGGGGCCAGAGTGCCCAAATAAACAAAACGTGCAGAAACACAAATGTGAAAACTGCCAGAAAGCAAAAAAGCCACATAATCATGTAGCCACACACAAGGACTGCCCATCCTACAAGCAGGCCTTAGAGATACTAGTGGAACGAATAGATTATGGACAATAAACACCCTAAAAATCCACAGGTGGATGTAGGCTTGAAAGTGGTGCAACTGAACTGCAGAAGAGCAAGAAAAGTCATGCCTGAAATCCGGCAAATAGCCGTGACAAAAGGGTATGACGTTCTCTTGCTCCAAGAACCATATAATAACAAAAATGGTATAGAGGGCCTTGGAATGGGTACAAGGATCGTTAAACATGGGAATACACCACCATGGGCGGTTATAGCTGTTACAAACCCAGAAATCACAGTAACAAAGCTCGGACACTTGTGTAACACACACTTTGTGATCGCTGAGCTTATACACAACAACAAAAGCACGTATGTGGCAAGTGGATATTTCCAACTCTGCCAAGACATCGATGAACACATAGATCACGTGCAAAAAGTGATGGAACAGCTGAGAGGCAAAGAACTCTTAATTGCCATAGATGCTAATGCATGCTCCACCCTATGGGGAGCAAAGAAAACAAACACCAAAGGTGAAAAACTCGAAGCATTGATCGCCCAGTGGGGATTGCAGGTCGTCAACGAGGGGGACACGGCTACCGTCTCATCGGAAGTCGGAGAAGGTCACCCAAATGTGACACTGGCAACACCTAGAATGTATGAACACATCTACGGATGGAAAGTACACGATGGGTGGACATCCAGTGATCACAGAGCAATCACGTTCACAATAACATCTACGAAAAACGGGAAAACAGTCAATACCCAAAGCAGCGACAGCTGCAAAGGGTATGTGACAAGTAAAGCCGACTGGAATCTCTTTACAGAGCGATTAATGCATGAGTGGCATAGCAAACCCTATAACGATCTAACCAACCGTACCCAGGTCATTGAGCAGGTAAAACACCTCAGTAAAGCACTACAAAAAGCCTGCAACACGTCCATTCCTATTCGGAATAGTCGAGCCAGGAAGGTTCCATGGTGGAATCCTGAGCTCACAAGACTCAAAAAAGTGGCATACAGGGCTAGAAGGAAACTCCAAAGAAATAAAGACCCCACAAAGAGAGCACAAAAACACGAAGAATATAGAAGGGAGAAATGGATTTATACACAAAACATTTTCGAAGCGCGCACAAATAAGTGGAAAGAATTCGTTACCCTTAACGGGAACGAGAATCCATGGAGTTTCGTATACAAACTCCAAACAGGAAAAATCAACACCAAAGATGTGATAAATAACATAAAGTATGACAATGAGTACACAACTGACTGGCAAGCAACAGCCAAAGCCATGATGGATAAGTTGTTTCCGGAAGACTGTGAGGATGGAGAGACGGAGGGCCAGAGGCGAGTCCGGGCGCTGAACAAGCGAACACCAGAAGGCGAAATGAGACTCTTCACTAATGAAGAGCTAACAGCATGCATAAACAAGATGAAGTTGAAAAAAGCCCCAGGGCCAGACAACTTCAGCTTGGACATATTAAAAGCTGCAATGCCAATAATAAGCGAAGACCTGCTTAAAATATACAACGCCTGTCTCATACACTCCCTTTTTCCAGATTCATGGAAAACAGGGAGAGTCGTAACAATTAAAAAGGGCCCCGACAAAGACGAAACAGACCCGTCATCGTATCGGCCAATCTGTCTCCTACCAATCCTCGGTAAGATACTGGAAGCACTTATGCTAACTAAACTAACTGGGGTAATTGAACCACAATTATCCCAAAATCAATATGGCTTCAGATGTGGTAGATCCACGGAAGACGCCATAGTCCAGTTGAGAAACATCGTAAAAAACTCAAGTCAAAAATATGTTATGGCCATCTTTCTTGACATAAAAGGTGCCTTCGATAATGTGTGGTGGCCCAGTGTTCTGAGAGCGCTGAGAGAAAAGGATTGCCCCAAAAAACTATATTTGCTCATCAACAATTACCTCTGTAACAGGAAGGTAATGATGAGAGAGTCTGCTCTTGAAGTCATCAAGCCTGTAAACAAGGGCTGCCCTCAGGGATCAGTCATCGGACCCACGCTTTGGAACCTCATCTTCGACTCGAATCTGAAGATGCTTGAAAATATGAGCTGCAAGACGCTAGCATATGCTGACGATCAAGTAGTTCTAATTGAAGGGCACAGCAGAAGAGAGTTAGAGGAAAAAGGCCAAGCTGCACTAGATGCGATAGTTCGTTGGTGTGACGAGAACAAGCTCACGCTTGCTGCACATAAGTGTGAAATGTTACTTGCAAAAGGTAACTTTCACAAGAAGACGTCTCCGGACGTCAGAATCAAAGGAACTAGAGTGAAAAGAACAGAACTCTACAAGTACCTAGGAATCACCTTTGGTACAGGCCTAAGTGTACAAGAACACGTGAGAAAAATCTCAGAACGAACCAAGGACCTATTTGAAAGGCTGGGCAGAGTGGCCCGACGAGAATGGGGAATAGGCCTAAAAGCGATGGGAACAATATACAAAGGTCTCTTCGTGCCGATAGCTACCTATGCGGCAGCAGGATGGCATGACAGAATGCTAAGGTTAAACCATGTTAAGGTTAAACTTAACATGGCCCAGAGATTTGCGTTGATCAAAGTCACAGGTGCATATCGAACCGTTTCCGCGCAAGCGCTGACGGTACTGACGGGGAATGTGCCCGTTGCACTGGAATGTATCCGCAGAACAGCGCAATATAATCTGAGAAAAGGGAATAAAATAGAGATTGAGGATCTTGTACATGACCCCGAGACGCGAAATCCCGGGGAGAGGCTAGAAAAATGGAAAGCACGAGTCCTGAAAGACATCGACAGTAAAATCAACGAAATGTGGCAGAGAGAGTGGGAAAACTCTGAAAAGGGTAGAACCACTTTCAAATATCTGCCAAACGTCATCACACGGATGAAAGCTGAATGGCTTCTTCCAAACAGATTTGTCATCCAGTGCATGACTGGCCATGGCAACTTCAAGAGCAGACTTCACAAGCAGGGATCCATAGATTCAGATCTATGCCCTTGTGGTGAAGAAGAAACGGACATTCACGTTCTGATCGACTGCGACAGGTACGATCTCCTGAGAGAGAAGTACATGAAGCGGTTGGGTATGCGCGTGATGGACGTACAAAAACTTGCTAAAGATGAAGAATCATTTCGGATCTTTCAGGACTTTGCAAAAGATCTACTTACTGAGAAAATCGCCTTTGAAGCTCGGGAACTCGAATTACTAAAGTCCCCAGGGGAGGACGCGTAGGGGGGGCAAACAAAACCCTCAGAAACCCCTTAGCATTAAACAATATATAGAGACATCGAAAATAGAGGTGGAGTAATAATATACACCCAGTGGTTCGGATCCCACTTAAAAATGTAGGTCCACTCGTGTTCTCGCATGAGGATGCGAGGATAAATAAACACCACAGCCAAATCGATAGTAAGAATGTGGAAAACTTAAAATAGCGAAAAGAGCAAGCCGATGAATGAGACTAAACAAATGCTGGTATGCAATTGCGAGGTACAGCATAGTCGAAAGCTTCACGTAGTGATGCTTAGGAGGCAACTCTCTTTTTTTTTTTTTTTTTTTTTTTTTTTGTGTGCATGGAATCCCCCTCATCCTACAAGCGGCTGAGTAATAAGAGCTGAAACTCACGCGAGGGGGAGATACCTATGGGGTACTAGACCGGTACCACTAGATTGCTAATTGTAGAACACACACAAAATGTAGGGAGTGGTGCCCCTACCCGCATGTTTGCCGTGTGTGGAAACCCGTAACCTTGGTGGAGGTGCCTGGTACGCTGAAGAAAATCATCTCTGCGGAGTTCAGAAGAAGACCATCACTCATTTCGAGAGCGATAGCTCGAGTGAGGAGGAGCCAGAGGTGCCATGCGCTGACCTTGGCACTGATAAAGTGCCGAGGACGGCAGACAAGCACCTTGGTATTATTAAAAACGCCCTGGACACCTCAAGTGACCAGGGCAAAAAGGCTGACAAAAGCCTAGACTCCTTAATGGAGATCATTGCTACCCTGACAGCGCGTTGTGCTAAGCTGCAGGGAAGCGTAGACTCCCTGAGGGAAGTCGGGGTTACAACCCAGAAGGGCGTTACATACGCCAGCATTGTGCAAAAGCTGACAGCCCCACGGCTGCCACCCAAAGCACAGCCGATGAGGAAGGAACCGGTCAAAACCGTGTTCCTGAAACCTAAGAACTCGAAAGAGTTCGAGAATATGGGACCAGCAAAAAGCCAGCTTATGAAGGTGTACAACCCGAACACCGAAAAAGTACGGATCAAGAATATCCGAACTACAAAATGGGGAATCATAATAACGACCCCCACGGAGAATGAAGCACAAAGGCTAGGTCAGAGCAAAAATCTGACAAAAACTTTCTCGGTCGAGGAACCGAGAAAGAGACTTCCAAGGATCATCATTTATGATGTTCCTAAAGATATGACTGAGGCTGAGTTGGGCAGCGCTCTACAGGAACAGAATGATGGGCTAGCAGAGAGTAAAGAGCTTTTTGAGAAGCAATTTACTCTAAAATTCAGAACGGGCAAGAATGGTGGTAAAACCACGAACTGGGTTGCGGAGGTTACTCCGCAGATGAGAAATAGAATATTGGCGAAACAGCGTCTTTATATACAGTGGAACGCTTGTAGAATCCGTGACTTCCTTCTCGTCACGCGATGCTTCAAATGCCAAGGCTTCGGCCACTTGGCGAAGCATTGCGAGAGAGATTCTTGTTGCTCGATTTGTGCAACCGTGGGACACAAGGGGCCAGAGTGCCCAAATAAACAAAACGTGCAGAAACACAAATGTGAAAACTGCCAGAAAGCAAAAAAGCCACATAATCATGTAGCCACACACAAGGACTGCCCATCCTACAAGCAGGCCTTAGAGATACTAGTGGAACGAATAGATTATGGACAATAAACACCCTAAAAATCCACAGGTGGATGTAGGCTTGAAAGTGGTGCAACTGAACTGCAGAAGAGCAAGAAAAGTCATGCCTGAAATCCGGCAAATAGCCGTGACAAAAGGGTATGACGTTCTCTTGCTCCAAGAACCATATAATAACAAAAATGGTATAGAGGGCCTTTTAATGGGTACAAGGATCGTTAAACATGGGAATACACCACCATGGGCGGTTATAGCTGTTACAAACCCAGAAATCACAGTAACAAAGCTCGGACACTTGTGTAACACACACTTTGTGATCGCTGAGCTTATACACAACAACAAAAGCACGTATGTGGCAAGTGGATATTTCCAACTCTGCCAAGACATCGATGAACACATAGATCACGTGCAAAAAGTGATGGAACAGCTGAGAGGCAAAGAACTCTTAATTGCCATAGATGCTAATGCATGCTCCACCCTATGGGGAGCAAAGAAAACAAACACCAAAGGTGAAAAACTCGAAGCATTGATCGCCCAGTGGGGATTGCAGGTCGTCAACGAGGGGGACACGGCTACCGTCTCATCGGAAGTCGGAGAAGGTCACCCAAATGTGACACTGGCAACACCTAGAATGTATGAACACATCTACGGATGGAAAGTACACGATGGGTGGACATCCAGTGATCACAGAGCAATCACGTTCACAATAACATCTACGAAAAACGGGAAAACAGTCAATACCCAAAGCAGCGACAGCTGCAAAGGGTATGTGACAAGTAAAGCCGACTGGAATCTCTTTACAGAGCGATTAATGCATGAGTGGCATAGCAAACCCTATAACGATCTAACCAACTGTACCCAGGTCATTGAGCAGGTAAAACACCTCAGTAAAGCACTACGAAAAGCCTGCAACACGTCCATTCCTATTCGGAATAGTCGAGCCAGGAAGGTTCCATGGTGGAATCCTGAGCTCACAAGACTCAAAAAAGTGGCATACAGGGCTAGAAGGAAACTCCAAAGAAATAAAGACCCCACAAAGAGAGCACAAAAACACGAAGAATATAGAAGGGAGAAATGGATTTATACACAAAACATTTTCGAAGCGCGCACAAATAAGTGGAAAGAATTCGTTACCCTTAACGGGAACGAGAATCCATGGAGTTTCGTATACAAACTCCAAACAGGAAAAATCAACACCAAAGATGTGATAAATAACATAAAGTATGACAATGAGTACACAACTGACTGGCAAGCAACAGCCAAAGCCATGATGGATAAGTTGTTTCCGGAAGACTGTGAGGATGGAGAGACGGAGGGCCAGAGGCGAGTCCGGGCGCTGAACAAGCGAACACCAGAAGGCGAAATGAGACTCTTCACTAATGAAGAGCTAACAGCATGCATAAACAAGATGAAGTTGAAAAAAGCCCCAGGGCCAGACAACTTCAGCTTGGACATATTAAAAGCTGCAATGCCAATAATAAGCGAAGACCTGCTTAAAATATACAACGCCTGTCTCATACACTCCCTTTTTCCAGATTCATGGAAAACAGGGAGAGTCGTAACAATTAAAAAGGGCCCCGACAAAGACGAAACAGACCCGTCATCGTATCGGCCAATCTGTCTCCTACCAATCCTCGGTAAGATACTGGAAGCACTTATGCTAACTAAACTAACTGGGGTAATTGAACCACAATTATCCCAAAATCAATATGGCTTCAGATGTGGTAGATCCACGGAAGACGCCATAGTCCAGTTGAGAAACATCGTAAAAAACTCAAGTCAAAAATATGTTATGGCCATCTTTCTTGACATAAAAGGTGCCTTCGATAATGTGTGGTGGCCCAGTGTTCTGAGAGCGCTGAGAGAAAAGGATTGCCCCAAAAAACTATATTTGCTCATCAACAATTACCTCTGTAACAGGAAGGTAATGATGAGAGAGTCTGCTCTTGAAGTCATCAAGCCTGTAAACAAGGGCTGCCCTCAGGGATCAGTCATCGGACCCACGCTTTGGAACCTCATCTTCGACTCGAATCTGAAGATGCTTGAAAATATGAGCTGCAAGACGCTAGCATATGCTGACGATCAAGTAGTTCTAATTGAAGGGCACAGCAGAAGAGAGTTAGAGGAAAAAGGCCAAGCTGCACTAGATGCGATAGTTCGTTGGTGTGACGAGAACAAGCTCACGCTTGCTGCACATAAGTGTGAAATGTTACTTGCAAAAGGTAACTTTCACAAGAAGACGTCTCCGGACGTCAGAATCAAAGGAACTAGAGTGAAAAGAACAGAACTCTACAAGTACCTAGGAATCACCTTTGGTACAGGCCTAAGTGTACAAGAACACGTGAGAAAAATCTCAGAACGAACCAAGGACCTATTTGAAAGGCTGGGCAGAGTGGCCCGACGAGAATGGGGAATAGGCCTAAAAGCGATGGGAACAATATACAAAGGTCTCTTCGTGCCGATAGCTACCTATGCGGCAGCAGGATGGCATGACAGAATGCTAAGGTTAAACCATGTTAAGGTTAAACTTAACATGGCTCAGAGATTTGCGTTGATCAAAGTCACAGGTGCATATCGAACCGTTTCCGCGCAAGCGCTGACGGTACTGACGGGGAATGTGCCCGTTGCACTGGAATGTATCCGCAGAACAGCGCAATATAATCTGAGAAAAGGGAATAAAATAGAGATTGAGGATCTTGTACATGACCCCGAGACGCGAAATCCCGGGGAGAGGCTAGAAAAATGGAAAGCACGAGTCCTGAAAGACATCGACAGTAAAATCAACGAAATGTGGCAGAGAGAGTGGGAAAACTCTGAAAAGGGTAGAACCACTTTCAAATATCTGCCAAACGTCATCACACGGATGAAAGCTGAATGGCTTCTTCCAAACAGATTTGTCATCCAGTGCATGACTGGCCATGGCAACTTCAAGAGCAGACTTCACAAGCAGGGATCCATAGATTCAGATCTATGCCCTTGTGGTGAAGAAGAAACGGACATTCACGTTCTGATCGACTGCGACAGGTACGATCTCCTGAGAGAGAAGTACATGAAGCGGTTGGGTATGCGCGTGATGGACGTACAAAAACTTGCTAAAGATGAAGAATCATTTCGGATCTTTCAGGACTTTGCAAAAGATCTACTTACTGAGAAAATCGCCTTTGAAGCTCGGGAACTCGAATTACTAAAGTCCCCAGGGGAGGACGCGTAGGGGGGGCAAACAAAACCCTCAGAAACCCCTTAGCATTAAACAATATATAGAGACATCGAAAATAGAGGTGGAGTAATAATATACACCCAGTGGTTCGGATCCCACTTAAAAATGTAGGTCCACTCGTGTTCTCGCATGAGGATGCGAGGATAAATAAACACCACAGCCAAATCGATAGTAAGAATGTGGAAAACTTAAAATAGCGAAAAGAGCAAGCCGATGAATGAGACTAAACAAATGCTGGTATGCAATTGCGAGGTACAGCATAGTCGAAAGCTTCACGTAGTGATGCTTAGGAGGCAACTCTCTTTTTTTTTTTTTTTTTTTTTTTTTTTTGTGTGCATGGAATCCCCCTCATCCTACAAGCGGCTGAGTAATAAGAGCTGAAACTCACGCGAGGGGGAGATACCTATGGGGTACTAGACCGGTACCACTAGATTGCTAATTGTAGAACACACACAAAATGTAGGGAGTGGTGCCCCTACCCGCATGTTTGCCGTGTGTGGAAACCCGTAACCTTGGTGGAGGTGCCTGGTACGCTGAAGAAAATCATCTCTGCGGAGTTCAGAAGAAGACCATCACTCATTTCGAGAGCGATAGCTCGAGTGAGGAGGAGCCAGAGGTGCCATGCGCTGACCTTGGCACTGATAAAGTGCCGAGGACGGCATACAAGCACCTTGGTATTATTAAAAACGCCCTGGACACCTCAAGTGACCAGGGCAAAAAGGCTGACAAAAGCCTAGACTCCTTAATGGAGATCATTGCTACCCTGACAGCGCGTTGTGCTAAGCTGCAGGGAAGCGTAGACTCCCTGAGGGAAGTCGGGGTTACAACCCAGAAGGGCGTTACATACGCCAGCATTGTGCAAAAGCTGACAGCCCCACGGCTGCCAGCCAAAGCACAGCCGATGAGGAAGGAACCGGTCAAAACCGTGTTCCTGAAACCTAAGAACTCGAAAGAGTTCGAGAATATGGGACCAGCAAAAAGCCAGCTTATGAAGGTGTACAACCCGAACACCGAAAAAGTACGGATCAAGAATATCCGAACTACAAAATGGGGAATCATAATAACGACCCCCACGGAGAATGAAGCACAAAGGCTAGGTCAGAGCAAAAATCTGACAAAAACTTTCTCGGTCGAGGAACCGAGAAAGAGACCTCCAAGGATCATCATTTATGATGTTCCTAAAGATATGACTGAGGCTGAGTTGGGCAGCGCTCTACAGGAACAGAATGATGGGCTAGCAGAGAGTAAAGAGCTTTTTGAGAAGCAATTTACTCTAAAATTCAGAACGGGCAAGAATGGTGGTAAAACCACGAACTGGGTTGCGGAGGTTACTCCGCAGATGAGAAATAGAATATTGGCGAAACAGCGTCTTTATATACAGTGGAACGCTTGTAGAATCCGTGACTTCCTTCTCGTCACGCGATGCTTCAAATGCCAAGGCTTCGGCCACTTGGCGAAGCATTGCGAGAGAGATTCTTGTTGCTCGATTTGTGCAACCGTGGGACACAAGGGGCCAGAGTGCCCAAATAAACAAAACGTGCAGAAACACAAATGTGAAAACTGCCAGAAAGCAAAAAAGCCACATAATCATGTAGCCACACACAAGGACTGCCCATCCTACAAGCAGGCCTTAGAGATACTAGTGGAACGAATAGATTATGGACAATAAACACCCTAAAAATCCACAGGTGGATGTAGGCTTGAAAGTGGTGCAACTGAACTGCAGAAGAGCAAGAAAAGTCATGCCTGAAATCCGGCAAATAGCCGTGACAAAAGGGTATGACGTTCTCTTGCTCCAAGAACCATATAATAACAAAAATGGTATAGAGGGCCTTGGAATGGGTACAAGGATCGTTAAACATGGGAATACACCACCATGGGCGGTTATAGCTGTTACAAACCCAGAAATCACAGTAACAAAGCTCGGACACTTGTGTAACACACACTTTGTGATCGCTGAGCTTATACACAACAACAAAAGCACGTATGTGGCAAGTGGATATTTCCAACTCTGCCAAGACATCGATGAACACATAGATCACGTGCAAAAAGTGATGGAACAGCTGAGAGGCAAAGAACTCTTAATTGCCATAGATGCTAATGCATGCTCCACCCTATGGGGAGCAACGAAAACAAACACCAAAGGTGAAAAACTCGAAGCATTGATCGCCCAGTGGGGATTGCAGGTCGTCAACGAGGGGGACACGGCTACCGTCTCATCGGAAGTCGGAGAAGGTCACCCAAATGTGACACTGGCAACACCTAGAATGTATGAACACATCTACGGATGGAAAGTACACGATGGGTGGACATCCAGTGATCACAGAGCAATCACGTTCACAATAACATCTACGAAAAACGGGAAAACAGTCAATACCCAAAGCAGCGACAGCTGCAAAGGGTATGTGACAAGTAAAGCCGACTGGAATCTCTTTACAGAGCGATTAATGCATGAGTGGCATAGCAAACCCTATAACGATCTAACCAACCGTACCCAGGTCATTGAGCAGGTAAAACACCTCAGTAAAGCACTACGAAAAGCCTGCAACACGTCCATTCCTATTCGGAATAGTCGAGCCAGGAAGGTTCCATGGTGGAATCCTGAGCTCACAAGACTCAAAAAAGTGGCATACAGGGCTAGAAGGAAACTCCAAAGAAATAAAGACCCCACAAAGAGAGCACAAAAACACGAAGAATATAGAAGGGAGAAATGGATTTATACACAAAACATTTTCGAAGCGCGCACAAATAAGTGGAAAGAATTCGTTACCCTTAACGGGAACGAGAATCCATGGAGTTTCGTATACAAACTCCAAACAGGAAAAATCAACACCAAAGATGTGATAAATAACATAAAGTATGACAATGAGTACACAACTGACTGGCAAGCAACAGCCAAAGCCATGATGGATAAGTTGTTTCCGGAAGACTGTGAGGATGGAGAGACGGAGGGCCAGAGGCGAGTCCGGGCGCTGAACAAGCGAACACCAGAAGGCGAAATGAGACTCTTCACTAATGAAGAGCTAACAGCATGCATAAACAAGATGAAGTTGAAAAAAGCCCCAGGGCCAGACAACTTCAGCTTGGACATATTAAAAGCTGCAATGCCAATAATAAGCGAAGACCTGCTTAAAATATACAACGCCTGTCTCATACACTCCCTTTTTCCAGATTCATGGAAAACAGGGAGAGTCGTAACAATTAAAAAGGGCCCCGACAAAGACGAAACAGACCCGTCATCGTATCGGCCAATCTGTCTCCTACCAATCCTCGGTAAGATACTGGAAGCACTTATGCTAACTAAACTAACTGGGGTAATTGAACCACAATTATCCCAAAATCAATATGGCTTCAGATGTGGTAGATCCACGGAAGACGCCATAGTCCAGTTGAGAAACATCGTAAAAAACTCAAGTCAAAAATATGTTATGGCCATCTTTCTTGACATAAAAGGTGCCTTCGATAATGTGTGGTGGCCCAGTGTTCTGAGAGCGCTGAGAGAAAAGGATTGCCCCAAAAAACTATATTTGCTCATCAACAATTACCTCTGTAACAGGAAGGTAATGATGAGAGAGTCTGCTCTTGAAGTCATCAAGCCTGTAAACAAGGGCTGCCCTCAGGGATCAGTCATCGGACCCACGCTTTGGAACCTCATCTTCGACTCGAATCTGAAGATGCTTGAAAATATGAGCTGCAAGACGCTAGCATATGCTGACGATCAAGTAGTTCTAATTGAAGGGCACAGCAGAAGAGAGTTAGAGGAAAAAGGCCAAGCTGCACTAGATGCGATAGTTCGTTGGTGTGACGAGAACAAGCTCACGCTTGCTGCACATAAGTGTGAAATGTTACTTGCAAAAGGTAACTTTCACAAGAAGACGTCTCCGGACGTCAGAATCAAAGGAACTAGAGTGAAAAGAACAGAACTCTACAAGTACCTAGGAATCACCTTTGGTACAGGCCTAAGTGTACAAGAACACGTGAGAAAAATCTCAGAACGAACCAAGGACCTATTTGAAAGGCTGGGCAGAGTGGCCCGACGAGAATGGGGAATAGGCCTAAAAGCGATGGGAACAATATACAAAGGTCTCTTCGTGCCGATAGCTACCTATGCGGCAGCAGGATGGCATGACAGAATGCTAAGGTTAAACCATGTTAAGGTTAAACTTAACATGGCTCAGAGATTTGCGTTGATCAAAGTCACAGGTGCATATCGAACCGTTTCCGCGCAAGCGCTGACGGTACTGACGGGGAATGTGCCCGTTGCACTGGAATGTATCCGCAGAACAGCGCAATATAATCTGAGAAAAGGGAATAAAATAGAGATTGAGGATCTTGTACATGACCCCGAGACGCGAAATCCCGGGGAGAGGCTAGAAAAATGGAAAGCACGAGTCCTGAAAGACATCGACAGTAAAATCAACGAAATGTGGCAGAGAGAGTGGGAAAACTCTGAAAAGGGTAGAACCACTTTCAAATATCTGCCAAACGTCATCACACGGATGAAAGCTGAATGGCTTCTTCCAAACAGATTTGTCATCCAGTGCATGACTGGCCATGGCAACTTCAAGAGCAGACTTCACAAGCAGGGATCCATAGATTCAGATCTATGCCCTTGTGGTGAAGAAGAAACGGACATTCACGTTCTGATCGACTGCGACAGGTACGATCTCCTGAGAGAGAAGTACATGAAGCGGTTGGGTATGCGCGTGATGGACGTACAAAAACTTGCTAAAGATGAAGAATCATTTCGGATCTTTCAGGACTTTGCAAAAGATCTACTTACTGAGAAAATCGCCTTTGAAGCTCGGGAACTCGAATTACTAAAGTCCCCAGGGGAGGACGCGTAGGGGGGGCAAACAAAACCCTCAGAAACCCCTTAGCATTAAACAATATATAGAGACATCGAAAATAGAGGTGGAGTAATAATATACACCCAGTGGTTCGGATCCCACTTAAAAATGGAGGTCCACTCGTGTTCTCGCATGAGGATGCGAGGATAAATAAACACCACAGCCAAATCGATAGTAAGAATGTGGAAAACTTAAAATAGCGAAAAGAGCAAGCCGATGAATGAGACTAAACAAATGCTGGTATGCAATTGCGAGGTACAGCATAGTCGAAAGCTTCACGTAGTGATGCTTAGGAGGCAACTCTCTTTTTTTTTTTTTTTTTTTTTTTTTTTGTGTGCATGGAATCCCCCTCATCCTACAAGCGGCTGAGTAATAAGAGCTGAAACTCACGCGAGGGGGAGATACCTATGGGGTACTAGACCGGTACCACTAGATTGCTAATTGTAGAACACACACAAAATGTAGGGAGTGGTGCCCCTACCCGCATGTTTGCCGTGTGTGGAAACCCGTAACCTTGGTGGAGGTGCCTGGTACGCTGAAGAAAATCATCTCTGCGGAGTTCAGAAGAAGACCATCACTCATTTCGAGAGCGATAGCTCGAGTGAGGAGGAGCCAGAGGTGCCATGCGCTGACCTTGGCACTGATAAAGTGCCGAGGACGGCAGACAAGCACCTTGGTATTATTAAAAACGCCCTGGACACCTCAAGTGACCAGGGCAAAAAGGCTGACAAAAGCCTAGACTCCTTAATGGAGATCATTGCTACCCTGACAGCGCGTTGTGCTAAGCTGCAGGGAAGCGTAGACTCCCTGAGGGAAGTCGGGGTTACAACCCAGAAGGGCGTTACATACGCCAGCATTGTGCAAAAGCTGACAGCCCCACGGCTGCCACCCAAAGCACAGCCGATGAGGAAGGAACCGGTCAAAACCGTGTTCCTGAAACCTAAGAACTCGAAAGAGTTCGAGAATATGGGACCAGCAAAAAGCCAGCTTATGAAGGTGTACAACCCGAACACCGAAAAAGTACGGATCAAGAATATCCGAACTACAAAATGGGGAATCATAATAACGACCCCCACGGAGAATGAAGCACAAAGGCTAGGTCAGAGCAAAAATCTGACAAAAACTTTCTCGGTCGAGGAACCGAGAAAGAGACTTCCAAGGATCATCATTTATGATGTTCCTAAAGATATGACTGAGGCTGAGTTGGGCAGCGCTCTACAGGAACAGAATGATGGGCTAGCAGAGAGTAAAGAGCTTTTTGAGAAGCAATTTACTCTAAAATTCAGAACGGGCAAGAATGGTGGTAAAACCACGAACTGGGTTGCGGAGGTTACTCCGCAGATGAGAAATAGAATATTGGCGAAACAGCGTCTTTATATACAGTGGAACGCTTGTAGAATCCGTGACTTCCTTCTCGTCACGCGATGCTTCAAATGCCAAGGCTTCGGCCACTTGGCGAAGCATTGCGAGAGAGATTCTTGTTGCTCGATTTGTGCAACCGTGGGACACAAGGGGCCAGAGTGCCCAAATAAACAAAACGTGCAGAAACACAAATGTGAAAACTGCCAGAAAGCAAAAAAGCCACATAATCATGTAGCCACACACAAGGACTGCCCATCCTACAAGCAGGCCTTAGAGATACTAGTGGAACGAATCGATTATGGACAATAAACACCCTAAAAATCCACAGGTGGATGTAGGCTTGAAAGTGGTGCAACTGAACTGCAGAAGAGCAAGAAAAGTCATGCCTGAAATCCGGCAAATAGCCGTGACAAAAGGGTATGACGTTCTCTTGCTCCAAGAACCATATAATAACAAAAATGGTATAGAGGGCCTTGGAATGGGTACAAGGATCGTTAAACATGGGAATACACCACCATGGGCGGTTATAGCTGTTACAAACCCAGAAATCACAGTAACAAAGCTCGGACACTTGTGTAACACACACTTTGTGATCGCTGAGCTTATACACAACAACAAAAGCACGTATGTGGCAAGTGGATATTTCCAACTCTGCCAAGACATCGATGAACACATAGATCACGTGCAAAAAGTGATGGAACAGCTGAGAGGCAAAGAACTCTTAATTGCCATAGATGCTAATGCATGCTCCACCCTATGGGGAGCAAAGAAAACAAACACCAAAGGTGAAAAACTCGAAGCATTGATCGCCCAGTGGGGATTGCAGGTCGTCAACGAGGGGGACACGGCTACCGTCTCATCGGAAGTCGGAGAAGGTCACCCAAATGTGACACTGGCAACACCTAGAATGTATGAACACATCTACGGATGGAAAGTACACGATGGGTGGACATCCAGTGATCACAGAGCAATCACGTTCACAATAACATCTACGAAAAACGGGAAAACAGTCAATACCCAAAGCAGCGACAGCTGCAAAGGGTATGTGACAAGTAAAGCCGACTGGAATCTCTTTACAGAGCGATTAATGCATGAGTGGCATAGCAAACCCTATAACGATCTAACCAACCGTACCCAGGTCATTGAGCAGGTAAAACACCTCAGTAAAGCACTACGAAAAGCCTGCAACACGTCCATTCCTATTCGGAATAGTCGAGCCAGGAAGGTTCCATGGTGGAATCCTGAGCTCACAAGACTCAAAAAAGTGGCATACAGGGCTAGAAGGAAACTCCAAAGAAATAAAGACCCCACAAAGAGAGCACAAAAACACGAAGAATATAGAAGGGAGAAATGGATTTATACACAAAACATTTTCGAAGCGCGCACAAATAAGTGGAAAGAATTCGTTACCCTTAACGGGAACGAGAATCCATGGAGTTTCGTATACAAACTCCAAACAGGAAAAATCAACACCAAAGATGTGATAAATAACATAAAGTATGACAATGAGTACACAACTGACTGGCAAGCAACAGCCAAAGCCATGATGGATAAGTTGTTTCCGGAAGACTGTGAGGATGGAGAGACGGAGGGCCAGAGGCGAGTCCGGGCGCTGAACAAGCGAACACCAGAAGGCGAAATGAGACTCTTCACTAATGAAGAGCTAACAGCATGCATAAACAAGATGAAGTTGAAAAAAGCCCCAGGGCCAGACAACTTCAGCTTGGACATATTAAAAGCTGCAATGCCAATAATAAGCGAAGACCTGCTTAAAATATACAACGCCTGTCTCATACACTCCCTTTTTCCAGATTCATGGAAAACAGGGAGAGTCGTAACAATTAAAAAGGGCCCCGACAAAGACGAAACAGACCCGTCATCGTATCGGCCAATCTGTCTCCTACCAATCCTCGGTAAGATACTGGAAGCACTTATGCTAACTAAACTAACTGGGGTAATTGAACCACAATTATCCCAAAATCAATATGGCTTCAGATGTGGTAGATCCACGGAAGACGCCATAGTCCAGTTGAGAAACATCGTAAAAAACTCAAGTCAAAAATATGTTATGGCCATCTTTCTTGACATAAAAGGTGCCTTCGATAATGTGTGGTGGCCCAGTGTTCTGAGAGCGCTGAGAGAAAAGGATTGCCCCAAAAAACTATATTTGCTCATCAACAATTACCTCTGTAACAGGAAGGTAATGATGAGAGAGTCTGCTCTTGAAGTCATCAAGCCTGTAAACAAGGGCTGCCCTCAGGGATCAGTCATCGGACCCACGCTTTGGAACCTCATCTTCGACTCGAATCTGAAGATGCTTGAAAATATGAGCTGCAAGACGCTAGCATATGCTGACGATCAAGTAGTTCTAATTGAAGGGCACAGCAGAAGAGAGTTAGAGGAAAAAGGCCAAGCTGCACTAGATGCGATAGTTCGTTGGTGTGACGAGAACAAGCTCACGCTTGCTGCACATAAGTGTGAAATGTTACTTGCAAAAGGTAACTTTCACAAGAAGACGTCTCCGGACGTCAGAATCAAAGGAACTAGAGTGAAAAGAACAGAACTCTACAAGTACCTAGGAATCACCTTTGGTACAGGCCTAAGTGTACAAGAACACGTGAGAAAAATCTCAGAACGAACCAAGGACCTATTTGAAAGGCTGGGCAGAGTGGCCCGACGAGAATGGGGAATAGGCCTAAAAGCGATGGGAACAATATACAAAGGTCTCTTCGTGCCGATAGCTACCTATGCGGCAGCAGGATGGCATGACAGAATGCTAAGGTTAAACCATGTTAAGGTTAAACTTAACATGGCTCAGAGATTTGCGTTGATCAAAGTCACAGGTGCATATCGAACCGTTTCCGCGCAAGCGCTGACGGTACTGACGGGGAATGTGCCCGTTGCACTGGAATGTATCCGCAGAACAGCGCAATATAATCTGAGAAAAGGGAATAAAATAGAGATTGAGGATCTTGTACATGACCCCGAGACGCGAAATCCCGGGGAGAGGCTAGAAAAATGGAAAGCACGAGTCCTGAAAGACATCGACAGTAAAATCAACGAAATGTGGCAGAGAGAGTGGGAAAACTCTGAAAAGGGTAGAACCACTTTCAAATATCTGCCAAACGTCATCACACGGATGAAAGCTGAATGGCTTCTTCCAAACAGATTTGTCATCCAGTGCATGACTGGCCATGGCAACTTCAAGAGCAGACTTCACAAGCAGGGATCCATAGATTCAGATCTATGCCCTTGTGGTGAAGAAGAAACGGACATTCACGTTCTGATCGACTGCGACAGGTACGATCTCCTGAGAGAGAAGTACATGAAGCGGTTGGGTATGCGCGTGATGGACGTACAAAAACTTGCTAAAGATGAAGAATCATTTCGGATCTTTCAGGACTTTGCAAAAGATCTACTTACTGAGAAAATCGCCTTTGAAGCTCGGGAACTCGAATTACTAAAGTCCCCAGGGGAGGACGCGTAGGGGGGGCAAACAAAACCCTCAGAAACCCCTTAGCATTAAACAATATATAGAGACATCGAAAATAGAGGTGGAGTAATAATATACACCCAGTGGTTCGGATCCCACTTAAAAATGTAGGTCCACTCGTGTTCTCGCATGAGGATGCGAGGATAAATAAACACCACAGCCAAATCGATAGTAAGAATGTGGAAAACTTAAAATAGCGAAAAGAGCAAGCCGATGAATGAGACTAAACAAATGCTGGTATGCAATTGCGAGGTACAGCATAGTCGAAAGCTTCACGTAGTGATGCTTAGGAGGCAACTCTCTTTTTTTTTTTTTTTTTTTTTTTTTTTTTGTGTGCATGGAATCCCCCTCATCCTACAAGCGGCTGAGTAATAAGAGCTGAAACTCACGCGAGGGGGAGATACCTATGGGGTACTAGACCGGTACCACTAGATTGCTAATTGTAGAACACACACAAAATGTAGGGAGTGGTGCCCCTACCCGCATGTTTGCCGTGTGTGGAAACCCGTAACCTTGGTGGAGGTGCCTGGTACGCTGAAGAAAATCATCTCTGCGGAGTTCAGAAGAAGACCATCACTCATTTCGAGAGCGATAGCTCGAGTGAGGAGGAGCCAGAGGTGCCATGCGCTGACCTTGGCACTGATAAAGTGCCGAGGACGGCATACAAGCACCTTGGTATTATTAAAAACGCCCTGGACACCTCAAGTGACCAGGGCAAAAAGGCTGACAAAAGCCTAGACTCCTTAATGGAGATCATTGCTACCCTGACAGCGCGTTGTGCTAAGCTGCAGGGAAGCGTAGACTCCCTGAGGGAAGTCGGGGTTACAACCCAGAAGGGCGTTACATACGCCAGCATTGTGCAAAAGCTGACAGCCCCACGGCTGCCAGCCAAAGCACAGCCGATGAGGAAGGAACCGGTCAAAACCGTGTTCCTGAAACCTAAGAACTCGAAAGAGTTCGAGAATATGGGACCAGCAAAAAGCCAGCTTATGAAGGTGTACAACCCGAACACCGAAAAAGTACGGATCAAGAATATCCGAACTACAAAATGGGGAATCATAATAACGACCCCCACGGAGAATGAAGCACAAAGGCTAGGTCAGAGCAAAAATCTGACAAAAACTTTCTCGGTCGAGGAACCGAGAAAGAGACCTCCAAGGATCATCATTTATGATGTTCCTAAAGATATGACTGAGGCTGAGTTGGGCAGCGCTCTACAGGAACAGAATGATGGGCTAGCAGAGAGTAAAGAGCTTTTTGAGAAGCAATTTACTCTAAAATTCAGAACGGGCAAGAATGGTGGTAAAACCACGAACTGGGTTGCGGAGGTTACTCCGCAGATGAGAAATAGAATATTGGCGAAACAGCGTCTTTATATACAGTGGAACGCTTGTAGAATCCGTGACTTCCTTCTCGTCACGCGATGCTTCAAATGCCAAGGCTTCGGCCACTTGGCGAAGCATTGCGAGAGAGATTCTTGTTGCTCGATTTGTGCAACCGTGGGACACAAGGGGCCAGAGTGCCCAAATAAACAAAACGTGCAGAAACACAAATGTGAAAACTGCCAGAAAGCAAAAAAGCCACATAATCATGTAGCCACACACAAGGACTGCCCATCCTACAAGCAGGCCTTAGAGATACTAGTGGAACGAATAGATTATGGACAATAAACACCCTAAAAATCCACAGGTGGATGTAGGCTTGAAAGTGGTGCAACTGAACTGCAGAAGAGCAAGAAAAGTCATGCCTGAAATCCGGCAAATAGCCGTGACAAAAGGGTATGACGTTCTCTTGCTCCAAGAACCATATAATAACAAAAATGGTATAGAGGGCCTTGGAATGGGGACAAGGATCGTTAAACATGGGAATACACCACCATGGGCGGTTATAGCTGTTACAAACCCAGAAATCACAGTAACAAAGCTCGGACACTTGTGTAACACACACTTTGTGATCGCTGAGCTTATACACAACAACAAAAGCACGTATGTGGCAAGTGGATATTTCCAACTCTGCCAAGACATCGATGAACACATAGATCACGTGCAAAAAGTGATGGAACAGCTGAGAGGCAAAGAACTCTTAATTGCCATAGATGCTAATGCATGCTCCACCCTATGGGGAGCAACGAAAACAAACACCAAAGGTGAAAAACTCGAAGCATTGATCGCCCAGTGGGGATTGCAGGTCGTCAACGAGGGGGACACGGCTACCGTCTCATCGGAAGTCGGAGAAGGTCACCCAAATGTGACACTGGCAACACCTAGAATGTATGAACACATCTACGGATGGAAAGTACACGATGGGTGGACATCCAGTGATCACAGAGCAATCACGTTCACAATAACATCTACGAAAAACGGGAAAACAGTCAATACCCAAAGCAGCGACAGCTGCAAAGGGTATGTGACAAGTAAAGCCGACTGGAATCTCTTTACAGAGCGATTAATGCATGAGTGGCATAGCAAACCCTATAACGATCTAACCAACCGTACCCAGGTCATTGAGCAGGTAAAACACCTCAGTAAAGCACTACGAAAAGCCTGCAACACGTCCATTCCTATTCGGAATAGTCGAGCCAGGAAGGTTCCATGGTGGAATCCTGAGCTCACAAGACTCAAAAAAGTGGCATACAGGGCTAGAAGGAAACTCCAAAGAAATAAAGACCCCACAAAGAGAGCACAAAAACACGAAGAATATAGAAGGGAGAAATGGATTTATACACAAAACATTTTCGAAGCGCGCACAAATAAGTGGAAAGAATTCGTTACCCTTAACGGGAACGAGAATCCATGGAGTTTCGTATACAAACTCCAAACAGGAAAAATCAACACCAAAGATGTGATAAATAACATAAAGTATGACAATGAGTACACAACTGACTGGCAAGCAACAGCCAAAGCCATGATGGATAAGTTGTTTCCGGAAGACTGTGAGGATGGAGAGACGGAGGGCCAGAGGCGAGTCCGGGCGCTGAACAAGCGAACACCAGAAGGCGAAATGAGACTCTTCACTAATGAAGAGCTAACAGCATGCATAAACAAGATGAAGTTGAAAAAAGCCCCAGGGCCAGACAACTTCAGCTTGGACATATTAAAAGCTGCAATGCCAATAATAAGCGAAGACCTGCTTAAAATATACAACGCCTGTCTCATACACTCCCTTTTTCCAGATTCATGGAAAACAGGGAGAGTCGTAACAATTAAAAAGGGCCCCGACAAAGACGAAACAGACCCGTCATCGTATCGGCCAATCTGTCTCCTACCAATCCTCGGTAAGATACTGGAAGCACTTATGCTAACTAAACTAACTGGGGTAATTGAACCACAATTATCCCAAAATCAATATGGCTTCAGATGTGGTAGATCCACGGAAGACGCCATAGTCCAGTTGAGAAACATCGTAAAAAACTCAAGTCAAAAATATGTTATGGCCATCTTTCTTGACATAAAAGGTGCCTTCGATAATGTGTGGTGGCCCAGTGTTCTGAGAGCGCTGAGAGAAAAGGATTGCCCCAAAAAACTATATTTGCTCATCAACAATTACCTCTGTAACAGGAAGGTAATGATGAGAGAGTCTGCTCTTGAAGTCATCAAGCCTGTAAACAAGGGCTGCCCTCAGGGATCAGTCATCGGACCCACGCTTTGGAACCTCATCTTCGACTCGAATCTGAAGATGCTTGAAAATATGAGCTGCAAGACGCTAGCATATGCTGACGATCAAGTAGTTCTAATTGAAGGGCACAGCAGAAGAGAGTTAGAGGAAAAAGGCCAAGCTGCACTAGATGCGATAGTTCGTTGGTGTGACGAGAACAAGCTCACGCTTGCTGCACATAAGTGTGAAATGTTACTTGCAAAAGGTAACTTTCACAAGAAGACGTCTCCGGACGTCAGAATCAAAGGAACTAGAGTGAAAAGAACAGAACTCTACAAGTACCTAGGAATCACCTTTGGTACAGGCCTAAGTGTACAAGAACACGTGAGAAAAATCTCAGAACGAACCAAGGACCTATTTGAAAGGCTGGGCAGAGTGGCCCGACGAGAATGGGGAATAGGCCTAAAAGCGATGGGAACAATATACAAAGGTCTCTTCGTGCCGATAGCTACCTATGCGGCAGCAGGATGGCATGACAGAATGCTAAGGTTAAACCATGTTAAGGTTAAACTTAACATGGCTCAGAGATTTGCGTTGATCAAAGTCACAGGTGCATATCGAACCGTTTCCGCGCAAGCGCTGACGGTACTGACGGGGAATGTGCCCGTTGCACTGGAATGTATCCGCAGAACAGCGCAATATAATCTGAGAAAAGGGAATAAAATAGAGATTGAGGATCTTGTACATGACCCCGAGACGCGAAATCCCGGGGAGAGGCTAGAAAAATGGAAAGCACGAGTCCTGAAAGACATCGACAGTAAAATCAACGAAATGTGGCAGAGAGAGTGGGAAAACTCTGAAAAGGGTAGAACCACTTTCAAATATCTGCCAAACGTCATCACACGGATGAAAGCTGAATGGCTTCTTCCAAACAGATTTGTCATCCAGTGCATGACTGGCCATGGCAACTTCAAGAGCAGACTTCACAAGCAGGGATCCATAGATTCAGATCTATGCCCTTGTGGTGAAGAAGAAACGGACATTCACGTTCTGATCGACTGCGACAGGTACGATCTCCTGAGAGAGAAGTACATGAAGCGGTTGGGTATGCGCGTGATGGACGTACAAAAACTTGCTAAAGATGAAGAATCATTTCGGATCTTTCAGGACTTTGCAAAAGATCTACTTACTGAGAAAATCGCCTTTGAAGCTCGGGAACTCGAATTACTAAAGTCCCCAGGGGAGGACGCGTAGGGGGGGCAAACAAAACCCTCAGAAACCCCTTAGCATTAAACAATATATAGAGACATCGAAAATAGAGGTGGAGTAATAATATACACCCAGTGGTTCGGATCCCACTTAAAAATGTAGGTCCACTCGTGTTCTCGCATGAGGATGCGAGGATAAATAAACACCACAGCCAAATCGATAGTAAGAATGTGGAAAACTTAAAATAGCGAAAAGAGCAAGCCGATGAATGAGACTAAACAAATGCTGGTATGCAATTGCGAGGTACAGTATAGTCGAAAGCTTCACGTAGTGATGCTTAGGAGGCAACTCTCTTTTTTTTTTTTTTTTTTTTTTTTTTTTGTGTGCATGGAATCCCCCTCATCCTACAAGCGGCTGAGTAATAAGAGCTGAAACTCACGCGAGGGGGAGATACCTATGGGGTACTAGACCGGTACCACTAGATTGCTAATTGTAGAACACACACAAAATGTAGGGAGTGGTGCCCCTACCCGCATGTTTGCCGTGTGTGGAAACCCGTAACCTTGGTGGAGGTGCCTGGTACGCTGAAGAAAATCATCTCTGCGGAGTTCAGAAGAAGACCATCACTCATTTCGAGAGCGATAGCTCGAGTGAGGAGGAGCCAGAGGTGCCATGCGCTGACCTTGGCACTGATAAAGTGCCGAGGACGGCATACAAGCACCTTGGTATTATTAAAAACGCCCTGGACACCTCAAGTGACCAGGGCAAAAAGGCTGACAAAAGCCTAGACTCCTTAATGGAGATCATTGCTACCCTGACAGCGCGTTGTGCTAAGCTGCAGGGAAGCGTAGACTCCCTGAGGGAAGTCGGGGTTACAACCCAGAAGGGCGTTACATACGCCAGCATTGTGCAAAAGCTGACAGCCCCACGGCTGCCAGCCAAAGCACAGCCGATGAGGAAGGAACCGGTCAAAACCGTGTTCCTGAAACCTAAGAACTCGAAAGAGTTCGAGAATATGGGACCAGCAAAAAGCCAGCTTATGAAGGTGTACAACCCGAACACCGAAAAAGTACGGATCAAGAATATCCGAACTACAAAATGGGGAATCATAATAACGACCCCCACGGAGAATGAAGCACAAAGGCTAGGTCAGAGCAAAAATCTGACAAAAACTTTCTCGGTCGAGGAACCGAGAAAGAGACCTCCAAGGATCATCATTTATGATGTTCCTAAAGATATGACTGAGGCTGAGTTGGGCAGCGCTCTACAGGAACAGAATGATGGGCTAGCAGAGAGTAAAGAGCTTTTTGAGAAGCAATTTACTCTAAAATTCAGAACGGGCAAGAATGGTGGTAAAACCACGAACTGGGTTGCGGAGGTTACTCCGCAGATGAGAAATAGAATATTGGCGAAACAGCGTCTTTATATACAGTGGAACGCTTGTAGAATCCGTGACTTCCTTCTCGTCACGCGATGCTTCAAATGCCAAGGCTTCGGCCACTTGGCGAAGCATTGCGAGAGAGATTCTTGTTGCTCGATTTGTGCAACCGTGGGACACAAGGGGCCAGAGTGCCCAAATAAACAAAACGTGCAGAAACACAAATGTGAAAACTGCCAGAAAGCAAAAAAGCCACATAATCATGTAGCCACACACAAGGACTGCCCATCCTACAAGCAGGCCTTAGAGATACTAGTGGAACGAATAGATTATGGACAATAAACACCCTAAAAATCCACAGGTGGATGTAGGCTTGAAAGTGGTGCAACTGAACTGCAGAAGAGCAAGAAAAGTCATGCCTGAAATCCGGCAAATAGCCGTGACAAAAGGGTATGACGTTCTCTTGCTCCAAGAACCATATAATAACAAAAATGGTATAGAGGGCCTTGGAATGGGTACAAGGATCGTTAAACATGGGAATACACCACCATGGGCGGTTATAGCTGTTACAAACCCAGAAATCACAGTAACAAAGCTCGGACACTTGTGTAACACACACTTTGTGATCGCTGAGCTTATACACAACAACAAAAGCACGTATGTGGCAAGTGGATATTTCCAACTCTGCCAAGACATCGATGAACACATAGATCACGTGCAAAAAGTGATGGAACAGCTGAGAGGCAAAGAACTCTTAATTGCCATAGATGCTAATGCATGCTCCACCCTATGGGGAGCAACGAAAACAAACACCAAAGGTGAAAAACTCGAAGCATTGATCGCCCAGTGGGGATTGCAGGTCGTCAACGAGGGGGACACGGCTACCGTCTCATCGGAAGTCGGAGAAGGTCACCCAAATGTGACACTGGCAACACCTAGAATGTATGAACACATCTACGGATGGAAAGTACACGATGGGTGGACATCCAGTGATCACAGAGCAATCACGTTCACAATAACATCTACGAAAAACGGGAAAACAGTCAATACCCAAAGCAGCGACAGCTGCAAAGGGTATGTGACAAGTAAAGCCGACTGGAATCTCTTTACAGAGCGATTAATGCATGAGTGGCATAGCAAACCCTATAACGATCTAACCAACCGTACCCAGGTCATTGAGCAGGTAAAACACCTCAGTAAAGCACTACGAAAAGCCTGCAACACGTCCATTCCTATTCGGAATAGTCGAGCCAGGAAGGTTCCATGGTGGAATCCTGAGCTCACAAGACTCAAAAAAGTGGCATACAGGGCTAGAAGGAAACTCCAAAGAAATAAAGACCCCACAAAGAGAGCACAAAAACACGAAGAATATAGAAGGGAGAAATGGATTTATACACAAAACATTTTCGAAGCGCGCACAAATAAGTGGAAAGAATTCGTTACCCTTAACGGGAACGAGAATCCATGGAGTTTCGTATACAAACTCCAAACAGGAAAAATCAACACCAAAGATGTGATAAATAACATAAAGTATGACAATGAGTACACAACTGACTGGCAAGCAACAGCCAAAGCCATGATGGATAAGTTGTTTCCGGAAGACTGTGAGGATGGAGAGACGGAGGGCCAGAGGCGAGTCCGGGCGCTGAACAAGCGAACACCAGAAGGCGAAATGAGACTCTTCACTAATGAAGAGCTAACAGCATGCATAAACAAGATGAAGTTGAAAAAAGCCCCAGGGCCAGACAACTTCAGCTTGGACATATTAAAAGCTGCAATGCCAATAATAAGCGAAGACCTGCTTAAAATATACAACGCCTGTCTCATACACTCCCTTTTTCCAGATTCATGGAAAACAGGGAGAGTCGTAACAATTAAAAAGGGCCCCGACAAAGACGAAACAGACCCGTCATCGTATCGGCCAATCTGTCTCCTACCAATCCTCGGTAAGATACTGGAAGCACTTATGCTAACTAAACTAACTGGGGTAATTGAACCACAATTATCCCAAAATCAATATGGCTTCAGATGTGGTAGATCCACGGAAGACGCCATAGTCCAGTTGAGAAACATCGTAAAAAACTCAAGTCAAAAATATGTTATGGCCATCTTTCTTGACATAAAAGGTGCCTTCGATAATGTGTGGTGGCCCAGTGTTCTGAGAGCGCTGAGAGAAAAGGATTGCCCCAAAAAACTATATTTGCTCATCAACAATTACCTCTGTAACAGGAAGGTAATGATGAGAGAGTCTGCTCTTGAAGTCATCAAGCCTGTAAACAAGGGCTGCATTCAGGGATCAGTCATCGGACCCACGCTTTGGAACCTCATCTTCGACTCGAATCTGAAGATGCTTGAAAATATGAGCTGCAAGACGCTAGCATATGCTGACGATCAAGTAGTTCTAATTGAAGGGCACAGCAGAAGAGAGTTAGAGGAAAAAGGCCAAGCTGCACTAGATGCGATAGTTCGTTGGTGTGACGAGAACAAGCTCACGCTTGCTGCACATAAGTGTGAAATGTTACTTGCAAAAGGTAACTTTCACAAGAAGACGTCTCCGGACGTCAGAATCAAAGGAACTAGAGTGAAAAGAACAGAACTCTACAAGTACCTAGGAATCACCTTTGGTACAGGCCTAAGTGTACAAGAACACGTGAGAAAAATCTCAGAACGAACCAAGGACCTATTTGAAAGGCTGGGCAGAGTGGCCCGACGAGAATGGGGAATAGGCCTAAAAGCGATGGGAACAATATACAAAGGTCTCTTCGTGCCGATAGCTACCTATGCGGCAGCAGGATGGCATGACAGAATGCTAAGGTTAAACCATGTTAAGGTTAAACTTAACATGGCTCAGAGATTTGCGTTGATCAAAGTCACAGGTGCATATCGAACCGTTTCCGCGCAAGCGCTGACGGTACTGACGGGGAATGTGCCCGTTGCACTGGAATGTATCCGCAGAACAGCGCAATATAATCTGAGAAAAGGGAATAAAATAGAGATTGAGGATCTTGTACATGACCCCGAGACGCGAAATCCCGGGGAGAGGCTAGAAAAATGGAAAGCACGAGTCCTGAAAGACATCGACAGTAAAATCAACGAAATGTGGCAGAGAGAGTGGGAAAACTCTGAAAAGGGTAGAACCACTTTCAAATATCTGCCAAACGTCATCACACGGATGAAAGCTGAATGGCTTCTTCCAAACAGATTTGTCATCCAGTGCATGACTGGCCATGGCAACTTCAAGAGCAGACTTCACAAGCAGGGATCCATAGATTCAGATCTATGCCCTTGTGGTGAAGAAGAAACGGACATTCACGTTCTGATCGACTGCGACAGGTACGATCTCCTGAGAGAGAAGTACATGAAGCGGTTGGGTATGCGCGTGATGGACGTACAAAAACTTGCTAAAGATGAAGAATCATTTCGGATCTTTCAGGACTTTGCAAAAGATCTACTTACTGAGAAAATCGCCTTTGAAGCTCGGGAACTCGAATTACTAAAGTCCCCAGGGGAGGACGCGTAGGGGGGGCAAACAAAACCCTCAGAAACCCCTTAGCATTAAACAATATATAGAGACATCGAAAATAGAGGTGGAGTAATAATATACACCCAGTGGTTCGGATCCCACTTAAAAATGTAGGTCCACTCGTGTTCTCGCATGAGGATGCGAGGATAAATAAACACCACAGCCAAATCGATAGTAAGAATGTGGAAAACTTAAAATAGCGAAAAGAGCAAGCCGATGAATGAGACTAAACAAATGCTGGTATGCAATTGCGAGGTACAGCATAGTCGAAAGCTTCACGTAGTGATGCTTAGGAGGCAACTCTCTTTTTTTTTTTTTTTTTTTTTTTTTTTTTGTGTGCATGGAATCCCCCTCATCCTACAAGCGGCTGAGTAATAAGAGCTGAAACTCACGCGAGGGGGAGATACCTATGGGGTACTAGACCGGTACCACTAGATTGCTAATTGTAGAACACACACAAAATGTAGGGAGTGGTGCCCCTACCCGCATGTTTGCCGTGTGTGGAAACCCGTAACCTTGGTGGAGGTGCCTGGTACGCTGAAGAAAATCATCTCTGCGGAGTTCAGAAGAAGACCATCACTCATTTCGAGAGCGATAGCTCGAGTGAGGAGGAGCCAGAGGTGCCATGCGCTGACCTTGGCACTGATAAAGTGCCGAGGACGGCATACAAGCACCTTGGTATTATTAAAAACGCCCTGGACACCTCAAGTGACCAGGGCAAAAAGGCTGACAAAAGCCTAGACTCCTTAATGGAGATCATTGCTACCCTGACAGCGCGTTGTGCTAAGCTGCAGGGAAGCGTAGACTCCCTGAGGGAAGTCGGGGTTACAACCCAGAAGGGCGTTACATACGCCAGCATTGTGCAAAAGCTGACAGCCCCACGGCTGCCAGCCAAAGCACAGCCGATGAGGAAGGAACCGGTCAAAACCGTGTTCCTGAAACCTAAGAACTCGAAAGAGTTCGAGAATATGGGACCAGCAAAAAGCCAGCTTATGAAGGTGTACAACCCGAACACCGAAAAAGTACGGATCAAGAATATCCGAACTACAAAATGGGGAATCATAATAACGACCCCCACGGAGAATGAAGCACAAAGGCTAGGTCAGAGCAAAAATCTGACAAAAACTTTCTCGGTCGAGGAACCGAGAAAGAGACCTCCAAGGATCATCATTTATGATGTTCCTAAAGATATGACTGAGGCTGAGTTGGGCAGCGCTCTACAGGAACAGAATGATGGGCTAGCAGAGAGTAAAGAGCTTTTTGAGAAGCAATTTACTCTAAAATTCAGAACGGGCAAGAATGGTGGTAAAACCACGAACTGGGTTGCGGAGGTTACTCCGCAGATGAGAAATAGAATATTGGCGAAACAGCGTCTTTATATACAGTGGAACGCTTGTAGAATCCGTGACTTCCTTCTCGTCACGCGATGCTTCAAATGCCAAGGCTTCGGCCACTTGGCGAAGCATTGCGAGAGAGATTCTTGTTGCTCGATTTGTGCAACCGTGGGACACAAGGGGCCAGAGTGCCCAAATAAACAAAACGTGCAGAAACACAAATGTGAAAACTGCCAGAAAGCAAAAAAGCCACATAATCATGTAGCCACACACAAGGACTGCCCATCCTACAAGCAGGCCTTAGAGATACTAGTGGAACGAATAGATTATGGACAATAAACACCCTAAAAATCCACAGGTGGATGTAGGCTTGAAAGTAGTGCAACTGAACTGCAGAAGAGCAAGAAAAGTCATGCCTGAAATCCGGCAAATAGCCGTGACAAAAGGGTATGACGTTCTCTTGCTCCAAGAACCATATAACAACAAAAATGGTATAGAGGGCCTCGGAATGGGTACAAGGATCGTTAAACATGGGACTACACCACCATGGGCGGTTATAGCTGTTACAAACCCAGAAATCACAGTAACAAAGCTCGGACACTTGTGTAACACACACTTTGTGATCGCTGAGCTCATACACAACAACAAAAGCACGTATATGGCAAGTGGATATTTCCAACTCTGCCAAGACATCGATGAACATATCGATCACGTGCAAAAAGTGATGGAACAGCTGAGAGGTAAAGAACTCTTAATTGCCATTGATGCTAATGCATGCTCCACCCTATGGGGAGCAAAGAAAACAAACACCAAAGGTGAAAAACTCGAAGCATTGATCGCCCAGTGGGGATTGCAAGTCATAAATGAGGGGGACACGGCTACCGTCTCATCGGAAGTCGGAGAAGCTTACCCAGATGTGACACTGGCAACACCTGGAATGTACGAACACATCTGCGGATGGAAAGTACACGATGGGTGGACATCCAGTGATCACAGAGCAATCACGTTCACAATTACACCTACTAAAAACGGGAAAATAGTCAATACCCAAAGCAGCGAAAGCTGCAAAGGGTATGTGACGAGTAAAGCCGACTGGAATCTCTTTACAGAGCGATTAATGCATGAGTGGCATAGCAAACCCTATAACGATCTAACCAACCGAACCCAGGTCATTGAGCAGGTAAAACACCTCAGTAAAGCAGTACGAAAAGCCTGCAACACGTCCATTCCTATTCGGAATAGTCGAGCCAGGAAGGTTCCATGGTGGAATCCTGAGCTCACAAGACTCAAAAAAGTGGCATACCGGGCTAGAAGGAAACTCCAAAGAAATAAAGATCCCACAAAGAGAGCACAAAAACTCGAAGAATATAGAAGGGAGAAATGGATGTATACACAAAACATTTTCGAAGCGCGCACAAATAAGTGGAAAGAATTCGTTACCCTTAACGGGAACGAGAATCCATGGAGTTTCGTACACAAACTCCAAACAGGAAAAATCAACACCAAAGATGTGATAAATAACATAAAGTGTGACAATGAGTACACAACTGACTGGCAAGCAACAGCCAAAGCCATGATGGATAAGTTGTTTCCGGAAGACTGTGAGGATGGAGAGACGGAGGGCCAGAGGCGAGTCCGGGCGCTGAACAAGCGAACACCAGAAGGCGAAATGAGACTCTTCACCAAGGAAGAGCTAACAGCATGCATAAACAAGATGAAGTTGAAAAAAGCCCCAGGGCCAGACAACTTCAGCTTGGACATATTAAAAGCTGCAATGCCAATAATAAGCGAAGACCTGCTTAAAATATACAATGCCTGTCTCATACACTCCCTTTTTCCAGATTCATGGAAAACCGGGAGAGTCGTAACAATTAAAAAAGGCCCCGACAAAGACGAAACAGACCCGTCATCGTATCGGCCAATCTGTCTCCTACCAATCCTCGGCAAGATACTGGAATCACTTATGCTAAATAAACTAACTGGGGTAATTGAACCACAATTATCCCAAAACCAATATGGCTTCAGATGTGGTAGATCCACGGTAGACGCCATAGTCCAGTTGAGAAACATAGTAAAAAAATTGTTGCCTGTAAAGTCGGTTTTACGGGCGAAGATTTTACGTGACAACGTCTTCTAAATCAAGTTTAAATCAAGTTTTCTTATATCTGCCACTTTTTCTTAATATTTGTAATTTTAAAGAATCAATTCGAAAATCAAAACATTTATTCAGATCGAAGGTTCAAATTTTTGCTAAATAAATTTGAAATTAATTAAAATTTGTAAAATAAAAAAAAAACCAATGAGTGTTAGAACTCACGGGCGATGTTTTAACATTTATTGAAACTTATGGTTTAGGAAAATAGAAGTAATTTCAACACCATCTAGGTACCTGTGCGATTTCTATGAACACATTATCAAATGTGACATTATAAACAATAAACATATCCTTTATTATAAAATATAAACATTTCTTTTATTATAAAAAATAAACATTTCTTTTATTAAAAACAAAAGAAAATAATTTACTAACCAAAAAGTATT
>NW_026973937.1:80000-82500 GCF_034640455.1 Diachasmimorpha longicaudata | reverse complement strand
GAACGCGAAGAGCACCGCAGTTGCGGCGGTGTCTGGATCTTCCCCTCGGACCTTGAAAATCCAGGAGAGGGCCACGTGGAGGTGTCGCGCCGGTTCGTACCCATATCCGCAGCAGGTCTCCAAGGTAAAGAGCCTCTAGTCGAGAGATTAATGTAGGTAAGGGAAGTCGGCAAATTGGATCCGTAACTTCGGAATAAGGATTGGCTCTGAGGAGCGGGGCGTGTCGGGCTTGGTCGGGAAGTGGGTTTGGCTAACGTGCCGGGCCTGGGCGAGGTGAATGGATCAGTAATGTTTCAGAATCCGAGCTCGGTCCCGTGCCTTGGCCTCCCACGGATCTTCCTTGCTGCGAGGCTTCTGTGATACTTCACCGTGTCGTAGTCGTTCTCTTCGGCCGCCATTCAACGCTCAGCTCAGAACTGGCACGGACTAGGAGAATCCGACTGTCTAATTAAAACAAAGCATTGCGATGGCCCTAGCGGGTGATGACGCAATGTGATTTCTGCCCAGTGCTCTGAATGTCAACGTGAAGAAATTCAAAAAAGCGCGGGTAAACGGCCTGAAAGCGCGGGTGCCTGAAGGTGGCGCCGAGGGCGGCGTCACCAAGTGCCTACCCCCACCTCCACGTGGTGGGCGCCGGGTGCCAGTCGCTTTTGGCGACTGGTAGCGAACGGGGGAGGCTATCGTGCCCGGGTTGTCGGGCTGGGGGCTCTGGAAGCTTGCAGACCAAGCAAGGGACCGCCCGGCTTTTCACGGTTTTCCAGAGCTCTGAGATAAAAGTCGGGGGTACGGGAGCACTTGTTGCTCCGCCGGCTGTCGGGCTTGCGACCCGGCAGTCGTGTATAGCTTGCACCTAAGAATTCAGAAGCAGAATTACTGGGGCCATTCCCCAGCCGTCGGGTTATGCCTCGGAGGCCCGACCAAGCTATACCTGGGAGGGGGTCTTCGGACTTGTCAACTTCCAGCGCGCTCGAAACACACGCGTCTACATCGGCAGCCGCGATGGCGACATGCCGTATTTGTCGGCCCCTGCGTACCTTCAAGAACTCTCGCGGGTTGGCGGTCCATATGCGCACGCATCGTCCCGCGCCGCAATCGACCGTGGGCGCTTCTGCATCTCGTCCTGCTTCGCCGGTCGCGTCAACGTCTGGCACGGTGGATCGGTTCCCGTGTCCGGATTGTGCCAGGGCTTTTGGTACCCGCATTGGTCTCGGTGTTCATAGGAGATCCAAGCATCCGGATCTGGTAAACGCTGAGATCGGTGTTGACCGTGCCCGGAGGGAACTTTCGCAAGAGGAGCTGAGGATGGCTGCGGCGGAGGAAGCTTATGTGATCAAGTTTGGGTGTGATAGGGCCGGCCAGCCTGTCCGGTTCATGAACATCCATCTGGCTCCCTTCTTTCCCGGCAGGAATCGTGATGGGATTAAATATGCCCGCGGAACGGCTTCTTATCGCGTTCTTCTGGAGGAGGCTTCTGCAGCCCTGGAGGAAGTTCCGTCTGTGCCAGCATCGCCGGTTGTCGCTCGGGCAGGCCCTTCGAGCAGTGACTCTGTACAGCCGACCCCCCAGGGGGTGTATGCAGAGGCCATCAGGCGTCTCATGCGGGTGGTATCAAGGGATGATTCGCCTGTGGGTCGGTCTTTGGTGCGCCTGGGGGGGCGGCTGCTCGGGGGTTGCGATGTGGCGGCGGGTCTTGTGGACTGGGTGCGGTCCATGGCGGTGCCCGCGGTCGTGAGAAGGCGTCGGCCGCGGAGGCGGCGCGGGCGGCAGGAGGGGCGGGTGCCAAGCCGCCAGAAGAACAGGCGGCGGGAGTATGCCAAGATGCAGTCTCTCTGGAGGACCAACATGAGCAGGGCTGCTAGGTTGGTCGTTGATGGGGAGGCCGCGTCGGACATGCCATCTCTGGAGGAGATGCTGGCCTTCTGGAGGCCGGTTTTCGAGCATCCCTCGATTGCGGTGGAGCAGCATCCGGGTGTGCCGCCGCATCAGCAGAAGGAGGCGTTGGCAGCGCCTATTTCCACGAAGGAGGTCGGTTCCATCGACGTGCCCAATGACTCGGCACCTGGGGTCGACGGTATTTCGCCAGCCCTGTGGAGGCGGTGTCCGGTCCCGGTGCGGGCCCTCCTTTACAACATGATTCTCTACAGAGGATCCTTCCCCGAAGACCTCCTAGTGAGTAGGACGGTTTTCGTGCCTAAGAAGGCGAATGCCAGTTCGCCGGCAGACTTCCGGCCTATCAGCATTGCCTCCGTAGTGGTGCGCCAGTTGCATAAGATTCTGGCGCGGCGTATGGTGGCTGGCGGATTGATTGACGAGAGGCAGCGGTGCTTGGAGGATGGCTGTGCTGAGAACATAGCCGTGTTGGCATCGGTCATCGCTCATGCTCGTAGTCGGCGGCGGGAGTTACACATCGTGTCGCTCGACGTTGCCAAGGCGTTCGACTCCGTCAGTCATCAGGCGATTACGTCTGCTCTAGCGGAGGCTGGGGTGCCTGATAGCCTGG
>NW_026973937.1:62500-75000 GCF_034640455.1 Diachasmimorpha longicaudata | reverse complement strand
TTAGAATAATTTTTCATTTTTCCCAACTTTGAAAATAATCACTTGAAAAAAATCTTAGAATCCAAGGAATAGTATACTTGATCGTTCTACAAGTCGAAAATTGGAAAAATAAGTGATATTTTTGCTTGATGCTATTTTTGTCGGTATGCAAAATCGTTGTCAAGATTCTCAAACCTTAAAATCAGGCCAGCCGGCAATTGGCGGGTGAAAATTTCAATCAATTCCCATTCCTCACATCAAACTATGCATATAACAATAGCTTTTATGCTGAATGACGGCTATCCGGCTGTCCCTATCCAAAAATTGAGAAATCCATAAGTGTCCCTACCTACTTTGCGCCGAAGCAATACGAATCAAAAAGAACTACGAATGGGGACTTAGAATAATTTTTCATTTTTCCCAACTTTGAAAATAATCACTTGAAAAAAATCATAGAATCCAAAGAATAGTATACTTGATCGTTCTACAAGTCGAAAATTGGAAAAATAAGTGATATTTTTGCTTGATGCTATTTTTGTCGGTATGCAAAATCGTTGTCAAGATTCTCAAACCTTAAAATCAGGCCAGCCGGCAATTGGCGGGTGAAAATTTCAATCAATTCCCATTCCTCACATCAAACTATGCATATAACAATAGCTTTTATGCTGAATGACGGCTATCCGGCTGTCCCTATCCAAAAATTGAGAAATCCATAAGTGTCCCTACCTACTTTGCGCCGAAGCAATACGAATCAAAAAGAACTACGAATGGGGACTTAGAATAATTTTTCATTTTTCCCAACTTTGAAAATAATCACTTGAAAAAAATCTTAGAATCCAAGGAATAGTATACTTGATCGTTCTACAAGTCGAAAATTGGAAAAATAAGTGATATTTTTGCTTGATGCTATTTTTGTCGGTATGCAAAATCGTTGTCAAGATTCTCAAACCTTAAAATCAGGCCAGCCGGCAATTGGCGGGTGAAAATTTCAATCAATTCCCATTCCTCACATCAAACTATGCATATAACAATAGCTTTTATGCTGAATGACGGCTATCCGGCTGTCCCTATCCAAAAATTGAGAAATCCATAAGTGTCCCTACCTACTTTGCGCCGAAGCAATACGAATCAAAAAGAACTACGAATGGGGACTTAGAATAATTTTTCATTTTTCCCAACTTTGAAAATAATCACTTGAAAAAAATCTTAGAATCCAAAGAATAGTATACTTGATCGTTCTACAAGTCGAAAATTAGAAAAATAAGTGATATTTTTGCTTGATGCTATTTTTGTCGGTATGCAAAATCGTTGTCAAGATTCTCAAACCTTAAAATCAGGCCAGCCGGCAATTGGCGGGTGAAAATTTCAATCAATTCCCATTCCTCACATCAAACTATGCATATAACAATAGCTTTTATGCTGAATGACGGCTATCCGGCTGTCCCTATCCAAAAATTGAGAAATCCATAAGTGTCCCTACCTACTTTGCGCCGAAGCAATACGAATCAAAAAGAACTACGAATGGGGACTTAGAATAATTTTTCATTTTTCCCAACTTTGAAAATAATCACTTGAAAAAAATCTTAGAATCCAAGGAATAGTATACTTGATCGTTCTACAAGTCGAAAATTGGAAAAATAAGTGATATTTTTGCTTGATGCTATTTTTGTCGGTATGCAAAATCGTTGTCAAGATTCTCAAACCTTAAAATCAGGCCAGCCGGCAATTGGCGGGTGAAAATTTCAATCAATTCCCATTCCTCACATCAAACTATGCATATAACAATAGCTTTTATGCTGAATGACGGCTATCCGGCTGTCCCTATCCAAAAATTGAGAAATCCATAAGTGTCCCTACCTACTTTGCGCCGAAGCAATACGAATCAAAAAGAACTACGAATGGGGACTTAGAATAATTTTTCATTTTTCCCAACTTTGAAAATAATCACTTGAAAAAAATCATAGAATCCAAAGAATAGTATACTTGATCGTTCTACAAGTCGAAAATTGGAAAAATAAGTGATATTTTTGCTTGATGCTATTTTTGTCGGTATGCAAAATCGTTGTCAAGATTCTCAAACCTTAAAATCAGGCCAGCCGGCAATTGGCGGGTGAAAATTTCAATCAATTCCCATTCCTCACATCAAACTATGCATATAACAATAGCTTTTATGCTGAATGACGGCTATCCGGCTGTCCCTATCCAAAAATTGAGAAATCCATAAGTGTCCCTACCTACTTTGCGCCGAAGCAATACGAATCAAAAAGAACTACGAATGGGGACTTAGAATAATTTTTCATTTTTCCCAACTTTGAAAATAATCACTTGAAAAAAATCATAGAATCCAAAGAATAGTATACTTGATCGTTCTACAAGTCGAAAATTGGAAAAATAAGTGATATTTTTGCTTGATGCTATTTTTGTCGGTATGCAAAATCGTTGTCAAGATTCTCAAACCTTAAAATCAGGCCAGCCGGCAATTGGCGGGTGAAAATTTCAATCAATTCCCATTCCTCACATCAAACTATGCATATAACAATAGCTTTTATGCTGAATGACGGCTATCCGGCTGTCCCTATCCAAAAATTGAGAAATCCATAAGTGTCCCTACCTACTTTGCGCCGAAGCAATACGAATCAAAAAGAACTACGAATGGGGACTTAGAATAATTTTTCATTTTTCCCAACTTTGAAAATAATCACTTGAAAAAAATCTTAGAATCCAAGGAATAGTATACTTGATCGTTCTACAAGTCGAAAATTGGAAAAATAAGTGATATTTTTGCTTGATGCTATTTTTGTCGGTATGCAAAATCGTTGTCAAGATTCTCAAACCTTAAAATCAGGCCAGCCGGCAATTGGCGGGTGAAAATTTCAATCAATTCCCATTCCTCACATCAAACTATGCATATAACAATAGCTTTTATGCTGAATGACGGCTATCCGGCTGTCCCTATCCAAAAATTGAGAAATCCATAAGTGTCCCTACCTACTTTGCGCCGAAGCAATACGAATCAAAAAGAACTACGAATGGGGACTTAGAATAATTTTTCATTTTTCCCAACTTTGAAAATAATCACTTGAAAAAAATCATAGAATCCAAAGAATAGTATACTTGATCGTTCTACAAGTCGAAAATTGGAAAAATAAGTGATATTTTTGCTTGATGCTATTTTTGTCGGTATGCAAAATCGTTGTCAAGATTCTCAAACCTTAAAATCAGGCCAGCCGGCAATTGGCGGGTGAAAATTTCAATCAATTCCCATTCCTCACATCAAACTATGCATATAACAATAGCTTTTATGCTGAATGACGGCTATCCGGCTGTCCCTATCCAAAAATTGAGAAATCCATAAGTGTCCCTACCTACTTTGCGCCGAAGCAATACGAATCAAAAAGAACTACGAATGGGGACTTAGAATAATTTTTCATTTTTCCCAACTTTGAAAATAATCACTTGAAAAAAATCTTAGAATCCAAGGAATAGTATACTTGATCGTTCTACAAGTCGAAAATTGGAAAAATAAGTGATATTTTTGCTTGATGCTATTTTTGTCGGTATGCAAAATCGTTGTCAAGATTCTCAAACCTTAAAATCAGGCCAGCCGGCAATTGGCGGGTGAAAATTTCAATCAATTCCCATTCCTCACATCAAACTATGCATATAACAATAGCTTTTATGCTGAATGACGGCTATCCGGCTGTCCCTATCCAAAAATTGAGAAATCCATAAGTGTCCCTACCTACTTTGCGCCGAAGCAATACGAATCAAAAAGAACTACGAATGGGGACTTAGAATAATTTTTCATTTTTCCCAACTTTGAAAATAATCACTTGAAAAAAATCTTAGAATCCAAAGAATAGTATACTTGATCGTTCTACAAGTCGAAAATTAGAAAAATAAGTGATATTTTTGCTTGATGCTATTTTTGTCGGTATGCAAAATCGTTGTCAAGATTCTCAAACCTTAAAATCAGGCCAGCCGGCAATTGGCGGGTGAAAATTTCAATCAATTCCCATTCCTCACATCAAACTATGCATATAACAATAGCTTTTATGCTGAATGACGGCTATCCGGCTGTCCCTATCCAAAAATTGAGAAATCCATAAGTGTCCCTACCTACTTTGCGCCGAAGCAATACGAATCAAAAAGAACTACGAATGGGGACTTAGAATAATTTTTCATTTTTCCCAACTTTGAAAATAATCACTTGAAAAAAATCTTAGAATCCAAGGAATAGTATACTTGATCGTTCTACAAGTCGAAAATTGGAAAAATAAGTGATATTTTTGCTTGATGCTATTTTTGTCGGTATGCAAAATCGTTGTCAAGATTCTCAAACCTTAAAATCAGGCCAGCCGGCAATTGGCGGGTGAAAATTTCAATCAATTCCCATTCCTCACATCAAACTATGCATATAACAATAGCTTTTATGCTGAATGACGGCTATCCGGCTGTCCCTATCCAAAAATTGAGAAATCCATAAGTGTCCCTACCTACTTTGCGCCGAAGCAATACGAATCAAAAAGAACTACGAATGGGGACTTAGAATAATTTTTCATTTTTCCCAACTTTGAAAATAATCACTTGAAAAAAATCATAGAATCCAAAGAATAGTATACTTGATCGTTCTACAAGTCGAAAATTGGAAAAATAAGTGATATTTTTGCTTGATGCTATTTTTGTCGGTATGCAAAATCGTTGTCAAGATTCTCAAACCTTAAAATCAGGCCAGCCGGCAATTGGCGGGTGAAAATTTCAATCAATTCCCATTCCTCACATCAAACTATGCATATAACAATAGCTTTTATGCTGAATGACGGCTATCCGGCTGTCCCTATCCAAAAATTGAGAAATCCATAAGTGTCCCTACCTACTTTGCGCCGAAGCAATACGAATCAAAAAGAACTACGAATGGGGACTTAGAATAATTTTTCATTTTTCCCAACTTTGAAAATAATCACTTGAAAAAAATCTTAGAATCCAAGGAATAGTATACTTGATCGTTCTACAAGTCGAAAATTGGAAAAATAAGTGATATTTTTGCTTGATGCTATTTTTGTCGGTATGCAAAATCGTTGTCAAGATTCTCAAACCTTAAAATCAGGCCAGCCGGCAATTGGCGGGTGGAAATTTCAATCAATTCCCATTCCTCACATCAAACTATGCATATAACAATAGCTTTTATGCTGAATGACGGCTATCCGGCTGTCCCTATCCAAAAATTGAGAAATCCATAAGTGTCCCTACCTACTTTGCGCCGAAGCAATACGAATCAAAAAGAACTACGAATGGGGACTTAGAATAATTTTTCATTTTTCCCAACTTTGAAAATAATCACTTGAAAAAAATCATAGAATCCAAAGAATAGTATACTTGATCGTTCTACAAGTCGAAAATTGGAAAAATAAGTGATATTTTTGCTTGATGCTATTTTTGTCGGTATGCAAAATCGTTGTCAAGATTCTCAAACCTTAAAATCAGGCCAGCCGGCAATTGGCGGGTGAAAATTTCAATCAATTCCCATTCCTCACATCAAACTATGCATATAACAATAGCTTTTATGCTGAATGACGGCTATCCGGCTGTCCCTATCCAAAAATTGAGAAATCCATAAGTGTCCCTACCTACTTTGCGCCGAAGCAATACGAATCAAAAAGAACTACGAATGGGGACTTAGAATAATTTTTCATTTTTCCCAACTTTGAAAATAATCACTTGAAAAAAATCTTAGAATCCAAAGAATAGTATACTTGATCGTTCTACAAGTCGAAAATTGGAAAAATAAGTGATATTTTTGCTTGATGCTATTTTTGTCGGTATGCAAAATCGTTGTCAAGATTCTCAAACCTTAAAATCAGGCCAGCCGGCAATTGGCGGGTGAAAATTTCAATCAATTCCCATTCCTCACATCAAACTATGCATATAACAATAGCTTTTATGCTGAATGACGGCTATCCGGCTGTCCCTATCCAAAAATTGAGAAATCCATAAGTGTCCCTACCTACTTTGCGCCGAAGCAATACGAATCAAAAAGAACTACGAATGGGGACTTAGAATAATTTTTCATTTTTCCCAACTTTGAAAATAATCACTTGAAAAAAATCTTAGAATCCAAGGAATAGTATACTTGATCGTTCTACAAGTCGAAAATTGGAAAAATAAGTGATATTTTTGCTTGATGCTATTTTTGTCGGTATGCAAAATCGTTGTCAAGATTCTCAAACCTTAAAATCAGGCCAGCCGGCAATTGGCGGGTGAAAATTTCAATCAATTCCCATTCCTCACATCAAACTATGCATATAACAATAGCTTTTATGCTGAATGACGGCTATCCGGCTGTCCCTATCCAAAAATTGAGAAATCCATAAGTGTCCCTACCTACTTTGCGCCGAAGCAATACGAATCAAAAAGAACTACGAATGGGGACTTAGAATAATTTTTCATTTTTCCCAACTTTGAAAATAATCACTTGAAAAAAATCATAGAATCCAAAGAATAGTATACTTGATCGTTCTACAAGTCGAAAATTGGAAAAATAAGTGATATTTTTGCTTGATGCTATTTTTGTCGGTATGCAAAATCGTTGTCAAGATTCTCAAACCTTAAAATCAGGCCAGCCGGCAATTGGCGGGTGAAAATTTCAATCAATTCCCATTCCTCACATCAAACTATGCATATAACAATAGCTTTTATGCTGAATGACGGCTATCCGGCTGTCCCTATCCAAAAATTGAGAAATCCATAAGTGTCCCTACCTACTTTGCGCCGAAGCAATACGAATCAAAAAGAACTACGAATGGGGACTTAGAATAATTTTTCATTTTTCCCAACTTTGAAAATAATCACTTGAAAAAAATCTTAGAATCCAAGGAATAGTATACTTGATCGTTCTACAAGTCGAAAATTGGAAAAATAAGTGATATTTTTGCTTGATGCTATTTTTGTCGGTATGCAAAATCGTTGTCAAGATTCTCAAACCTTAAAATCAGGCCAGCCGGCAATTGGCGGGTGAAAATTTCAATCAATTCCCATTCCTCACATCAAACTATGCATATAACAATAGCTTTTATGCTGAATGACGGCTATCCGGCTGTCCCTATCCAAAAATTGAGAAATCCATAAGTGTCCCTACCTACTTTGCGCCGAAGCAATACGAATCAAAAAGAACTACGAATGGGGACTTAGAATAATTTTTCATTTTTCCCAACTTTGAAAATAATCACTTGAAAAAAATCATAGAATCCAAAGAATAGTATACTTGATCGTTCTACAAGTCGAAAATTGGAAAAATAAGTGATATTTTTGCTTGATGCTATTTTTGTCGGTATGCAAAATCGTTGTCAAGATTCTCAAACCTTAAAATCAGGCCAGCCGGCAATTGGCGGGTGAAAATTTCAATCAATTCCCATTCCTCACATCAAACTATGCATATAACAATAGCTTTTATGCTGAATGACGGCTATCCGGCTGTCCCTATCCAAAAATTGAGAAATCCATAAGTGTCCCTACCTACTTTGCGCCGAAGCAATACGAATCAAAAAGAACTACGAATGGGGACTTAGAATAATTTTTCATTTTTCCCAACTTTGAAAATAATCACTTGAAAAAAATCTTAGAATCCAAAGAATAGTATACTTGATCGTTCTACAAGTCGAAAATTGGAAAAATAAGTGATATTTTTGCTTGATGCTATTTTTGTCGGTATGCAAAATCGTTGTCAAGATTCTCAAACCTTAAAATCAGGCCAGCCGGCAATTGGCGGGTGAAAATTTCAATCAATTCCCATTCCTCACATCAAACTATGCATATAACAATAGCTTTTATGCTGAATGACGGCTATCCGGCTGTCCCTATCCAAAAATTGAGAAATCCATAAGTGTCCCTACCTACTTTGCGCCGAAGCAATACGAATCAAAAAGAACTACGAATGGGGACTTAGAATAATTTTTCATTTTTCCCAACTTTGAAAATAATCACTTGAAAAAAATCTTAGAATCCAAGGAATAGTATACTTGATCGTTCTACAAGTCGAAAATTGGAAAAATAAGTGATATTTTTGCTTGATGCTATTTTTGTCGGTATGCAAAATCGTTGTCAAGATTCTCAAACCTTAAAATCAGGCCAGCCGGCAATTGGCGGGTGAAAATTTCAATCAATTCCCATTCCTCACATCAAACTATGCATATAACAATAGCTTTTATGCTGAATGACGGCTATCCGGCTGTCCCTATCCAAAAATTGAGAAATCCATAAGTGTCCCTACCTACTTTGCGCCGAAGCAATACGAATCAAAAAGAACTACGAATGGGGACTTAGAATAATTTTTCATTTTTCCCAACTTTGAAAATAATCACTTGAAAAAAATCATAGAATCCAAAGAATAGTATACTTGATCGTTCTACAAGTCGAAAATTGGAAAAATAAGTGATATTTTTGCTTGATGCTATTTTTGTCGGTATGCAAAATCGTTGTCAAGATTCTCAAACCTTAAAATCAGGCCAGCCGGCAATTGGCGGGTGAAAATTTCAATCAATTCCCATTCCTCACATCAAACTATGCATATAACAATAGCTTTTATGCTGAATGACGGCTATCCGGCTGTCCCTATCCAAAAATTGAGAAATCCATAAGTGTCCCTACCTACTTTGCGCCGAAGCAATACGAATCAAAAAGAACTACGAATGGGGACTTAGAATAATTTTTCATTTTTCCCAACTTTGAAAATAATCACTTGAAAAAAATCTTAGAATCCAAAGAATAGTATACTTGATCGTTCTACAAGTCGAAAATTGGAAAAATAAGTGATATTTTTGCTTGATGCTATTTTTGTCGGTATGCAAAATCGTTGTCAAGATTCTCAAACCTTAAAATCAGGCCAGCCGGCAATTGGCGGGTGAAAATTTCAATCAATTCCCATTCCTCACATCAAACTATGCATATAACAATAGCTTTTATGCTGAATGACGGCTATCCGGCTGTCCCTATCCAAAAATTGAGAAATCCATAAGTGTCCCTACCTACTTTGCGCCGAAGCAATACGAATCAAAAAGAACTACGAATGGGGACTTAGAATAATTTTTCATTTTTCCCAACTTTGAAAATAATCACTTGAAAAAAATCTTAGAATCCAAAGAATAGTATACTTGATCGTTCTACAAGTCGAAAATTGGAAAAATAAGTGATATTTTTGCTTGATGCTATTTTTGTCGGTATGCAAAATCGTTGTCAAGATTCTCAAACCTTAAAATCAGGCCAGCCGGCAATTGGCGGGTGAAAATTTCAATCAATTCCCATTCCTCACATCAAACTATGCATATAACAATAGCTTTTATGCTGAATGACGGCTATCCGGCTGTCCCTATCCAAAAATTGAGAAATCCATAAGTGTCCCTACCTACTTTGCGCCGAAGCAATACGAATCAAAAAGAACTACGAATGGGGACTTAGAATAATTTTTCATTTTTCCCAACTTTGAAAATAATCACTTGAAAAAAATCTTAGAATCCAAAGAATAGTATACTTGATCGTTCTACAAGTCGAAAATTGGAAAAATAAGTGATATTTTTGCTTGATTCTATTTTTGTTGGTATGCAAAAATAGCATCACAGAATTTTTAATTGAAAAAAATTATATTCATGTATAATTGAATGCATAAAATTAAACTAAATTCTATAAAACTAATTTATAATTTATCAGGTAACCGATATTATTAATTTTTAGTGATGACTTGAAAAGTTGATGCTATTTTTGTTGGTATGCAAAAATAGCATCACAGAATTTTTAATTGAAAAAAATTATATTCATGTATAATTGAATGCATAAAATTAAACTAAATTCTATAAAACTAATTTATAATTTATCAGGTAACCGATATTATTAATTTTTAGTGATGACTTGAAAAGTTGATGCTATTTTTGTTGGTATGCAAAAATAGCATCACAGAATTTTTAATTGAAAAAAATTATATTCATGTATAATTGAATGCATAAAATTAAACTAAATTCTATAAAACTAATTTATAATTTATCAGGTAACCGATATTATTAATTTTTAGTGATGACTTGAAAAGTTGATGCTATTTTTGTTGGTATGCAAAAATAGCATCACAGAATTTTTAATTGAAAAAAATATATATTCAGATATAATTGAATGCATAAAATTAAACTAAATTCTATACAACTAATTTATATTTTATCAAGTAACCGATATTATTAATTTTCAATGATGTCTTGGAACGTTCATGCTATTTTTGTTGGTATGCAAAAATAGCATCACAGAATTTTTAATTGAAAAAAATATATATTCAAATATAATTGAATGCATAAAATTAAACTAAATTCTATACAACTAATTTATATTTTATCAAGTAACCGATATTATTAATTTTCAGTGGTGTCTTGGAACGTTGATCCTATTTTTGTTGGTATGCAAAAATAGCATCACAGAATTTTTAATTAAAAAAAATATATATTCATATATAATTGAATGCATAAAATGAAACTAAATTCTATACAACTAATTTATATTTTATCAAGTAACCGATATTATTAATTTTCAATGATGTCTTGGAACGTTGATCCTATTTTTGTTGGTATGCAAAAATAGCATCACAGAATTTTTCATTGAAAAAAATATATATTCATATATAATTGAATGCCTAAAATAAAAATAAATTCTATACAACTAATTTATATTTTATCAAGTAACCGATATTATTAATTTTCAATGATGTCTTGGAACGTTGATGCTATTTTTGTTGGTATGCAAAAATAGCATCACAGAATTTTTCATTGAAAAAAATATATATTCATATATAATTGAATGCCTAAAATAAAAATAAATTCTATGTAACTAATTTATAATTTATCAAGTAACCGATATTATTAATTTTCAATGATGTCTTGGAACGTTGATCCTATTTTTGTTGGTATGCAAAAATAGAATCACAGAATTTTTAATTAAAAAAAATATATATTCATATATAATTGAATCCATAAAATTAAACTAAATTCTATACAACTATTTTATAGTTTATCAAGTAACCGATATTATTAATTTTCAATGATGTCTTGGAACGTTGATGCTATTTTTGTTGGTATGCAAAAATAGCATCACAGAATTTTTAATTGAAAAAAATTATATTCATATATAATTGAATGCATAAAATTAAACTAAATTCTATATAACTAATTTATAATTTATCAGGTAACCGATATTATTAATTTTTAGTGATGACTTGAAAAGTTGATGCTATTTTTGTTGGTATGCAAAAATAGCATCACAGAATTTTTAATTGAAAAAAATATATATTCAGATATAATTGAATGCATAAAATGAAACTAAATTCTATACAACTAATTTATATTTTATCAAGTAACCGATATTATTATCTTTCAATGATGTCTTGGAACGTTGATCCTATTTTTGTTGGTATGCAAAAATAGCATCACAGAATTTTTAATTAAAAAAAATATATATTCATATATAATTGAATGCATAAAATGAAACTAAATTCTATACAACTAATTTATATTTTATCAAGTAACCGATATTATTAATTTTCAATGATGTCTTGGAACGTTGATCCTATTTTTGTTGGTATGCAAAAATAGCATCACAGAATTTTTAATTGAAAAAAATTATATTCATGTATAATTGAATGCATAAAATTAAACTAAATTCTATAAAACTAATTTATAATTTATCAGGTAACCGATATTATTAATTTTTAGTGATGACTTGAAAAGTTGATGCTATTTTTGTTGGTATGCAAAAATAGCATCACAGAATTTTTAATTGAAAAAAATTATATTCATGTATAATTGAATGCATAAAATTAAACTAAATTCTATAAAACTAATTTATAATTTATCAGGTAACCGATATTATTAATTTTTAGTGATGACTTGAAAAGTTGATGCTATTTTTGTTGGTATGCAAAAATAGCATCACAGAATTTTTAATTGAAAAAAATTATATTCATGTATAATTGAATGCATAAAATTAAACTAAATTCTATAAAACTAATTTATAATTTATCAGGTAACCGATATTATTAATTTTTAGTGATGACTTGAAAAGTTGATGCTATTTTTGTTGGTATGCAAAAATAGCATCACAGAATTTTTAATTGAAAAAAATATATATTCAGATATAATTGAATGCATAAAATTAAACTAAATTCTATACAACTAATTTATATTTTATCAAGTAACCGATATTATTAATTTTCAATGATGTCTTGGAACGTTCATGCTATTTTTGTTGGTATGCAAAAATAGCATCACAGAATTTTTAATTGAAAAAAATATATATTCAAATATAATTGAATGCATAAAATTAAACTAAATTCTATACAACTAATTTATATTTTATCAAGTAACCGATATTATTAATTTTCAGTGGTGTCTTGGAACGTTGATCCTATTTTTGTTGGTATGCAAAAATAGCATCACAGAATTTTTAATTAAAAAAAATATATATTCATATATAATTGAATGCATAAAATGAAACTAAAT
>NW_026973937.1:20000-50000 GCF_034640455.1 Diachasmimorpha longicaudata | reverse complement strand
ACTTTGAAAATAATCACTTGAAAAAAATCATAGAATCCAAAGAATAGTATACTTGATCGTTCTACAAGTCGAAAATTGGAAAAATAAGTGATATTTTTGCTTGATGCTATTTTTGTCGGTATGCAAAATCGTTGTCAAGATTCTCAAACCTTAAAATCAGGCCAGCCGGCAATTGGCGGGTGAAAATTTCAATCAATTCCCATTCCTCACATCAAACTATGCATATAACAATAGCTTTTATGCTGAATGACGGCTATCCGGCTGTCCCTATCCAAAAATTGAGAAATCCATAAGTGTCCCTACCTACTTTGCGCCGAAGCAATACGAATCAAAAAGAACTACGAATGGGGACTTAGAATAATTTTTCATTTTTCCCAACTTTGAAAATAATCACTTGAAAAAAATCTTAGAATCCAAGGAATAGTATACTTGATCGTTCTACAAGTCGAAAATTGGAAAAATAAGTGATATTTTTGCTTGATGCTATTTTTGTCGGTATGCAAAATCGTTGTCAAGATTCTCAAACCTTAAAATCAGGCCAGCCGGCAATTGGCGGGTGAAAATTTCAATCAATTCCCATTCCTCACATCAAACTATGCATATAACAATAGCTTTTATGCTGAATGACGGCTATCCGGCTGTCCCTATCCAAAAATTGAGAAATCCATAAGTGTCCCTACCTACTTTGCGCCGAAGCAATACGAATCAAAAAGAACTACGAATGGGGACTTAGAATAATTTTTCATTTTTCCCAACTTTGAAAATAATCACTTGAAAAAAATCTTAGAATCCAAAGAATAGTATACTTGATCGTTCTACAAGTCGAAAATTAGAAAAATAAGTGATATTTTTGCTTGATGCTATTTTTGTCGGTATGCAAAATCGTTGTCAAGATTCTCAAACCTTAAAATCAGGCCAGCCGGCAATTGGCGGGTGAAAATTTCAATCAATTCCCATTCCTCACATCAAACTATGCATATAACAATAGCTTTTATGCTGAATGACGGCTATCCGGCTGTCCCTATCCAAAAATTGAGAAATCCATAAGTGTCCCTACCTACTTTGCGCCGAAGCAATACGAATCAAAAAGAACTACGAATGGGGACTTAGAATAATTTTTCATTTTTCCCAACTTTGAAAATAATCACTTGAAAAAAATCTTAGAATCCAAGGAATAGTATACTTGATCGTTCTACAAGTCGAAAATTGGAAAAATAAGTGATATTTTTGCTTGATGCTATTTTTGTCGGTATGCAAAATCGTTGTCAAGATTCTCAAACCTTAAAATCAGGCCAGCCGGCAATTGGCGGGTGAAAATTTCAATCAATTCCCATTCCTCACATCAAACTATGCATATAACAATAGCTTTTATGCTGAATGACGGCTATCCGGCTGTCCCTATCCAAAAATTGAGAAATCCATAAGTGTCCCTACCTACTTTGCGCCGAAGCAATACGAATCAAAAAGAACTACGAATGGGGACTTAGAATAATTTTTCATTTTTCCCAACTTTGAAAATAATCACTTGAAAAAAATCATAGAATCCAAAGAATAGTATACTTGATCGTTCTACAAGTCGAAAATTGGAAAAATAAGTGATATTTTTGCTTGATGCTATTTTTGTCGGTATGCAAAATCGTTGTCAAGATTCTCAAACCTTAAAATCAGGCCAGCCGGCAATTGGCGGGTGAAAATTTCAATCAATTCCCATTCCTCACATCAAACTATGCATATAACAATAGCTTTTATGCTGAATGACGGCTATCCGGCTGTCCCTATCCAAAAATTGAGAAATCCATAAGTGTCCCTACCTACTTTGCGCCGAAGCAATACGAATCAAAAAGAACTACGAATGGGGACTTAGAATAATTTTTCATTTTTCCCAACTTTGAAAATAATCACTTGAAAAAAATCTTAGAATCCAAGGAATAGTATACTTGATCGTTCTACAAGTCGAAAATTGGAAAAATAAGTGATATTTTTGCTTGATGCTATTTTTGTCGGTATGCAAAATCGTTGTCAAGATTCTCAAACCTTAAAATCAGGCCAGCCGGCAATTGGCGGGTGAAAATTTCAATCAATTCCCATTCCTCACATCAAACTATGCATATAACAATAGCTTTTATGCTGAATGACGGCTATCCGGCTGTCCCTATCCAAAAATTGAGAAATCCATAAGTGTCCCTACCTACTTTGCGCCGAAGCAATACGAATCAAAAAGAACTACGAATGGGGACTTAGAATAATTTTTCATTTTTCCCAACTTTGAAAATAATCACTTGAAAAAAATCTTAGAATCCAAAGAATAGTATACTTGATCGTTCTACAAGTCGAAAATTAGAAAAATAAGTGATATTTTTGCTTGATGCTATTTTTGTCGGTATGCAAAATCGTTGTCAAGATTCTCAAACCTTAAAATCAGGCCAGCCGGCAATTGGCGGGTGAAAATTTCAATCAATTCCCATTCCTCACATCAAACTATGCATATAACAATAGCTTTTATGCTGAATGACGGCTATCCGGCTGTCCCTATCCAAAAATTGAGAAATCCATAAGTGTCCCTACCTACTTTGCGCCGAAGCAATACGAATCAAAAAGAACTACGAATGGGGACTTAGAATAATTTTTCATTTTTCCCAACTTTGAAAATAATCACTTGAAAAAAATCTTAGAATCCAAAGAATAGTATACTTGATCGTTCTACAAGTCGAAAATTGGAAAAATAAGTGATATTTTTGCTTGATGCTATTTTTGTCGGTATGCAAAATCGTTGTCAAGATTCTCAAACCTTAAAATCAGGCCAGCCGGCAATTGGCGGGTGAAAATTTCAATCAATTCCCATTCCTCACATCAAACTATGCATATAACAATAGCTTTTATGCTGAATGACGGCTATCCGGCTGTCCCTATCCAAAAATTGAGAAATCCATAAGTGTCCCTACCTACTTTGCGCCGAAGCAATACGAATCAAAAAGAACTACGAATGGGGACTTAGAATAATTTTTCATTTTTCCCAACTTTGAAAATAATCACTTGAAAAAAATCTTAGAATCCAAAGAATAGTATACTTGATCGTTCTACAAGTCGAAAATTGGAAAAATAAGTGATATTTTTGCTTGATGCTATTTTTGTCGGTATGCAAAATCGTTGTCAAGATTCTCAAACCTTAAAATCAGGCCAGCCGGCAATTGGCGGGTGAAAATTTCAATCAATTCCCATTCCTCACATCAAACTATGCATATAACAATAGCTTTTATGCTGAATGACGGCTATCCGGCTGTCCCTATCCAAAAATTGAGAAATCCATAAGTGTCCCTACCTACTTTGCGCCGAAGCAATACGAATCAAAAAGAACTACGAATGGGGACTTAGAATAATTTTTCATTTTTCCCAACTTTGAAAATAATCACTTGAAAAAAATCTTAGAATCCAAAGAATAGTATACTTGATCGTTCTACAAGTCGAAAATTGGAAAAATAAGTGATATTTTTGCTTGATGCTATTTTTGTCGGTATGCAAAATCGTTGTCAAGATTCTCAAACCTTAAAATCAGGCCAGCCGGCAATTGGCGGGTGAAAATTTCAATCAATTCCCATTCCTCACATCAAACTATGCATATAACAATAGCTTTTATGCTGAATGACGGCTATCCGGCTGTCCCTATCCAAAAATTGAGAAATCCATAAGTGTCCCTACCTACTTTGCGCCGAAGCAATACGAATCAAAAAGAACTACGAATGGGGACTTAGAATAATTTTTCATTTTTCCCAACTTTGAAAATAATCACTTGAAAAAAATCTTAGAATCCAAGGAATAGTATACTTGATCGTTCTACAAGTCGAAAATTGGAAAAATAAGTGATATTTTTGCTTGATGCTATTTTTGTCGGTATGCAAAATCGTTGTCAAGATTCTCAAACCTTAAAATCAGGCCAGCCGGCAATTGGCGGGTGAAAATTTCAATCAATTCCCATTCCTCACATCAAACTATGCATATAACAATAGCTTTTATGCTGAATGACGGCTATCCGGCTGTCCCTATCCAAAAATTGAGAAATCCATAAGTGTCCCTACCTACTTTGCGCCGAAGCAATACGAATCAAAAAGAACTACGAATGGGGACTTAGAATAATTTTTCATTTTTCCCAACTTTGAAAATAATCACTTGAAAAAAATCATAGAATCCAAAGAATAGTATACTTGATCGTTCTACAAGTCGAAAATTGGAAAAATAAGTGATATTTTTGCTTGATGCTATTTTTGTCGGTATGCAAAATCGTTGTCAAGATTCTCAAACCTTAAAATCAGGCCAGCCGGCAATTGGCGGGTGAAAATTTCAATCAATTCCCATTCCTCACATCAAACTATGCATATAACAATAGCTTTTATGCTGAATGACGGCTATCCGGCTGTCCCTATCCAAAAATTGAGAAATCCATAAGTGTCCCTACCTACTTTGCGCCGAAGCAATACGAATCAAAAAGAACTACGAATGGGGACTTAGAATAATTTTTCATTTTTCCCAACTTTGAAAATAATCACTTGAAAAAAATCATAGAATCCAAAGAATAGTATACTTGATCGTTCTACAAGTCGAAAATTGGAAAAATAAGTGATATTTTTGCTTGATGCTATTTTTGTCGGTATGCAAAATCGTTGTCAAGATTCTCAAACCTTAAAATCAGGCCAGCCGGCAATTGGCGGGTGAAAATTTCAATCAATTCCCATTCCTCACATCAAACTATGCATATAACAATAGCTTTTATGCTGAATGACGGCTATCCGGCTGTCCCTATCCAAAAATTGAGAAATCCATAAGTGTCCCTACCTACTTTGCGCCGAAGCAATACGAATCAAAAAGAACTACGAATGGGGACTTAGAATAATTTTTCATTTTTCCCAACTTTGAAAATAATCACTTGAAAAAAATCTTAGAATCCAAGGAATAGTATACTTGATCGTTCTACAAGTCGAAAATTGGAAAAATAAGTGATATTTTTGCTTGATGCTATTTTTGTCGGTATGCAAAATCGTTGTCAAGATTCTCAAACCTTAAAATCAGGCCAGCCGGCAATTGGCGGGTGAAAATTTCAATCAATTCCCATTCCTCACATCAAACTATGCATATAACAATAGCTTTTATGCTGAATGACGGCTATCCGGCTGTCCCTATCCAAAAATTGAGAAATCCATAAGTGTCCCTACCTACTTTGCGCCGAAGCAATACGAATCAAAAAGAACTACGAATGGGGACTTAGAATAATTTTTCATTTTTCCCAACTTTGAAAATAATCACTTGAAAAAAATCTTAGAATCCAAAGAATAGTATACTTGATCGTTCTACAAGTCGAAAATTAGAAAAATAAGTGATATTTTTGCTTGATGCTATTTTTGTCGGTATGCAAAATCGTTGTCAAGATTCTCAAACCTTAAAATCAGGCCAGCCGGCAATTGGCGGGTGAAAATTTCAATCAATTCCCATTCCTCACATCAAACTATGCATATAACAATAGCTTTTATGCTGAATGACGGCTATCCGGCTGTCCCTATCCAAAAATTGAGAAATCCATAAGTGTCCCTACCTACTTTGCGCCGAAGCAATACGAATCAAAAAGAACTACGAATGGGGACTTAGAATAATTTTTCATTTTTCCCAACTTTGAAAATAATCACTTGAAAAAAATCTTAGAATCCAAAGAATAGTATACTTGATCGTTCTACAAGTCGAAAATTGGAAAAATAAGTGATATTTTTGCTTGATGCTATTTTTGTCGGTATGCAAAATCGTTGTCAAGATTCTCAAACCTTAAAATCAGGCCAGCCGGCAATTGGCGGGTGAAAATTTCAATCAATTCCCATTCCTCACATCAAACTATGCATATAACAATAGCTTTTATGCTGAATGACGGCTATCCGGCTGTCCCTATCCAAAAATTGAGAAATCCATAAGTGTCCCTACCTACTTTGCGCCGAAGCAATACGAATCAAAAAGAACTACGAATGGGGACTTAGAATAATTTTTCATTTTTCCCAACTTTGAAAATAATCACTTGAAAAAAATCATAGAATCCAAAGAATAGTATACTTGATCGTTCTACAAGTCGAAAATTGGAAAAATAAGTGATATTTTTGCTTGATGCTATTTTTGTCGGTATGCAAAATCGTTGTCAAGATTCTCAAACCTTAAAATCAGGCCAGCCGGCAATTGGCGGGTGAAAATTTCAATCAATTCCCATTCCTCACATCAAACTATGCATATAACAATAGCTTTTATGCTGAATGACGGCTATCCGGCTGTCCCTATCCAAAAATTGAGAAATCCATAAGTGTCCCTACCTACTTTGCGCCGAAGCAATACGAATCAAAAAGAACTACGAATGGGGACTTAGAATAATTTTTCATTTTTCCCAACTTTGAAAATAATCACTTGAAAAAAATCTTAGAATCCAAAGAATAGTATACTTGATCGTTCTACAAGTCGAAAATTGGAAAAATAAGTGATATTTTTGCTTGATGCTATTTTTGTCGGTATGCAAAATCGTTGTCAAGATTCTCAAACCTTAAAATCAGGCCAGCCGGCAATTGGCGGGTGAAAATTTCAATCAATTCCCATTCCTCACATCAAACTATGCATATAACAATAGCTTTTATGCTGAATGACGGCTATCCGGCTGTCCCTATCCAAAAATTGAGAAATCCATAAGTGTCCCTACCTACTTTGCGCCGAAGCAATACGAATCAAAAAGAACTACGAATGGGGACTTAGAATAATTTTTCATTTTTCCCAACTTTGAAAATAATCACTTGAAAAAAATCTTAGAATCCAAGGAATAGTATACTTGATCGTTCTACAAGTCGAAAATTGGAAAAATAAGTGATATTTTTGCTTGATGCTATTTTTGTCGGTATGCAAAATCGTTGTCAAGATTCTCAAACCTTAAAATCAGGCCAGCCGGCAATTGGCGGGTGAAAATTTCAATCAATTCCCATTCCTCACATCAAACTATGCATATAACAATAGCTTTTATGCTGAATGACGGCTATCCGGCTGTCCCTATCCAAAAATTGAGAAATCCATAAGTGTCCCTACCTACTTTGCGCCGAAGCAATACGAATCAAAAAGAACTACGAATGGGGACTTAGAATAATTTTTCATTTTTCCCAACTTTGAAAATAATCACTTGAAAAAAATCATAGAATCCAAAGAATAGTATACTTGATCGTTCTACAAGTCGAAAATTGGAAAAATAAGTGATATTTTTGCTTGATGCTATTTTTGTCGGTATGCAAAATCGTTGTCAAGATTCTCAAACCTTAAAATCAGGCCAGCCGGCAATTGGCGGGTGAAAATTTCAATCAATTCCCATTCCTCACATCAAACTATGCATATAACAATAGCTTTTATGCTGAATGACGGCTATCCGGCTGTCCCTATCCAAAAATTGAGAAATCCATAAGTGTCCCTACCTACTTTGCGCCGAAGCAATACGAATCAAAAAGAACTACGAATGGGGACTTAGAATAATTTTTCATTTTTCCCAACTTTGAAAATAATCACTTGAAAAAAATCATAGAATCCAAAGAATAGTATACTTGATCGTTCTACAAGTCGAAAATTGGAAAAATAAGTGATATTTTTGCTTGATGCTATTTTTGTCGGTATGCAAAATCGTTGTCAAGATTCTCAAACCTTAAAATCAGGCCAGCCGGCAATTGGCGGGTGAAAATTTCAATCAATTCCCATTCCTCACATCAAACTATGCATATAACAATAGCTTTTATGCTGAATGACGGCTATCCGGCTGTCCCTATCCAAAAATTGAGAAATCCATAAGTGTCCCTACCTACTTTGCGCCGAAGCAATACGAATCAAAAAGAACTACGAATGGGGACTTAGAATAATTTTTCATTTTTCCCAACTTTGAAAATAATCACTTGAAAAAAATCATAGAATCCAAAGAATAGTATACTTGATCGTTCTACAAGTCGAAAATTGGAAAAATAAGTGATATTTTTGCTTGATGCTATTTTTGTCGGTATGCAAAATCGTTGTCAAGATTCTCAAACCTTAAAATCAGGCCAGCCGGCAATTGGCGGGTGAAAATTTCAATCAATTCCCATTCCTCACATCAAACTATGCATATAACAATAGCTTTTATGCTGAATGACGGCTATCCGGCTGTCCCTATCCAAAAATTGAGAAATCCATAAGTGTCCCTACCTACTTTGCGCCGAAGCAATACGAATCAAAAAGAACTACGAATGGGGACTTAGAATAATTTTTCATTTTTCCCAACTTTGAAAATAATCACTTGAAAAAAATCTTAGAATCCAAAGAATAGTATACTTGATCGTTCTACAAGTCGAAAATTGGAAAAATAAGTGATATTTTTGCTTGATGCTATTTTTGTCGGTATGCAAAATCGTTGTCAAGATTCTCAAACCTTAAAATCAGGCCAGCCGGCAATTGGCGGGTGAAAATTTCAATCAATTCCCATTCCTCACATCAAACTATGCATATAACAATAGCTTTTATGCTGAATGACGGCTATCCGGCTGTCCCTATCCAAAAATTGAGAAATCCATAAGTGTCCCTACCTACTTTGCGCCGAAGCAATACGAATCAAAAAGAACTACGAATGGGGACTTAGAATAATTTTTCATTTTTCCCAACTTTGAAAATAATCACTTGAAAAAAATCTTAGAATCCAAGGAATAGTATACTTGATCGTTCTACAAGTCGAAAATTGGAAAAATAAGTGATATTTTTGCTTGATGCTATTTTTGTCGGTATGCAAAATCGTTGTCAAGATTCTCAAACCTTAAAATCAGGCCAGCCGGCAATTGGCGGGTGAAAATTTCAATCAATTCCCATTCCTCACATCAAACTATGCATATAACAATAGCTTTTATGCTGAATGACGGCTATCCGGCTGTCCCTATCCAAAAATTGAGAAATCCATAAGTGTCCCTACCTACTTTGCGCCGAAGCAATACGAATCAAAAAGAACTACGAATGGGGACTTAGAATAATTTTTCATTTTTCCCAACTTTGAAAATAATCACTTGAAAAAAATCATAGAATCCAAAGAATAGTATACTTGATCGTTCTACAAGTCGAAAATTGGAAAAATAAGTGATATTTTGCTTGATGCTATTTTTGTCGGTATGCAAAATCGTTGTCAAGATTCTCAAACCTTAAAATCAGGCCAGCCGGCAATTGGCGGGTGAAAATTTCAATCAATTCCCATTCCTCACATCAAACTATGCATATAACAATAGCTTTTATGCTGAATGACGGCTATCCGGCTGTCCCTATCCAAAAATTGAGAAATCCATAAGTGTCCCTACCTACTTTGCGCCGAAGCAATACGAATCAAAAAGAACTACGAATGGGGACTTAGAATAATTTTTCATTTTTCCCAACTTTGAAAATAATCACTTGAAAAAAATCTTAGAATCCAAAGAATAGTATACTTGATCGTTCTACAAGTCGAAAATTGGAAAAATAAGTGATATTTTGCTTGATGCTATTTTGTCGGTATGCAAAATCGTTGTCAAGATTCTCAAACCTTAAAATCAGGCCAGCCGCAATTGGCGGGTGAAAATTTCAATCAATTCCCATTCCTCACATCAAACTATGCATATAACAATAGCTTTTATGCTGAATGACGGCTATCCGGCTGTCCCTATCCAAAAATTGAGAAATCCATAAGTGTCCCTACCTACTTTGCGCCGAAGCAATACGAATCAAAAAGAACTACGAATGGGGACTTAGAATAATTTTTCATTTTTCCCAACTTTGAAAATAATCACTTGAAAAAAATCATAGAATCCAAAGAATAGTATACTTGATCGTTCTACAAGTCGAAAATTGGAAAAATAAGTGATATTTTTGCTTGATGCTATTTTTGTCGGTATGCAAAATCGTTGTCAAGATTCTCAAACCTTAAAATCAGGCCAGCCGGCAATTGGCGGGTGAAAATTTCAATCAATTCCCATTCCTCACATCAAACTATGCATATAACAATAGCTTTTATGCTGAATGACGGCTATCCGGCTGTCCCTATCCAAAAATTGAGAAATCCATAAGTGTCCCTACCTACTTTGCGCCGAAGCAATACGAATCAAAAAGAACTACGAATGGGGACTTAGAATAATTTTTCATTTTTCCCAACTTTGAAAATAATCACTTGAAAAAAATCTTAGAATCCAAGGAATATTATACTTGATCGTTCTACAAGTCGAAAATTGAAAAATAAGTGATATTTTTGCTTGATGCTATTTTTGTCGGTATGCAAAATCGTTGTCAAGATTCTCAAACCTTAAAATCAGGCAGCCGGCAATTGGCGGGTGAAAATTTCAATCAATTCCCATTCCTCACATCAAACTATGCATATAACAATAGCTTTTATGCTGAATGACGGCTATCCGGCTGTCCCTATCCAAAAATTGAGAAATCCATAAGTGTCCCTACCTACTTTGCGCCGAAGCAATACGAATCAAAAAGAACTACGAATGGGGACTTAGAATAATTTTTCATTTTTCCCAACTTTGAAAATAATCACTTGAAAAAATCATAGAATCCAAAGAATAGTATACTTGATCGTTCTACAAGTCGAAAATTGGAAAAATAAGTGATATTTTTGCTTGATGCTATTTTTGTCGGTATGCAAAATCGTTGTCAAGATTCTCAAACCTTAAAATCAGGCCAGCCGGCAATTGGCGGGTGAAAATTTCAATCAATTCCCATTCCTCACATCAAACTATGCATATAACAATAGCTTTTATGCTGAATGACGGCTATCCGGCTGTCCCTATCCAAAAATTGAGAAATCCATAAGTGTCCCTACCTACTTTGCGCCGAAGCAATACGAATCAAAAAGAACTACGAATGGGGACTTAGAATAATTTTTCATTTTTCCCAACTTTGAAAATAATCACTTGAAAAAAATCTTAGAATCCAAGGAATAGTATACTTGATCGTTCTACAAGTCGAAAATTGGAAAAATAAGTGATATTTTTGCTTGATGCTATTTTTGTCGGTATGCAAAATCGTTGTCAAGATTCTCAAACCTTAAAATCAGGCCAGCCGGCAATTGGCGGGTGAAAATTTCAATCAATTCCCATTCCTCACATGCAAACTATGCATATAACAATAGCTTTTATGCTGAATGACGGCTATCCGGCTGTCCCTATCCAAAAATTGAGAAATCCATAAGTGTCCCTACCTACTTTGCGCCGAAGCAATACGAATCAAAAAGAACTACGAATGGGGACTTAGAATAATTTTTCATTTTTCCCAACTTTGAAAATAATCACTTGAAAAAAATCATAGAATCCAAAGAATAGTATACTTGATCGTTCTACAAGTCGAAAATTGGAAAATAAGTGATATTTTGCTTGATGCTATTTTTGTCGGTATGCAAAATCGTTGTCAAGATTCTCAAACCTTAAAATCAGGCCAGCGGCAATTGGCGGGTGAAAATTTCAATCAATTCCCATTCCTCACATCAAACTATGCATATAACAATAGCTTTTATATCACACGTGAGTGGCTATCCGGCTGTCCCTATCCAAAAATTGAGAAATCCATAAGTGTCCCTACCTACTTTGCGCCGAAGCAATACGAATCAAAAAGAACTACGAATGGGGACTTAGAATAATTTTTCATTTTTCCCAACTTTGAAAATAATCACTTGAAAAAAATCTTAGAATCCAAAGAATAGTATACTTGATCGTTCTACAAGTCGAAAATTGGAAAAATAAGTGATATTTTTGCTTGATGCTATTTTTGTCGGTATGCAAAATCGTTGTCAAGATTCTCAAACCTTAAAATCAGGCCAGCCGGCAAGTGGCGGGTGAAAATTTCAATCAATTCCCATTCCTCACATCAAACTATGCATATAACAATAGCTTTTATGCTGAATGACGGCTATCCGCCTGTCCCTATCCAAAAATTGAGAAATCCATAAGTGTCCCTACCTACTTTGCGCCGAAGCAATACGAATCAAAAAGAACTACGAATGGGGACTTAGAATAATTTTTCATTTTTCCCAACTTTGAAAATAATCACTTGAAAAAAATCTTAGAATCCAAAGAATAGTATACTTGATCGTTCTACAAGTCGAAAATTGGAAAAATAAGTGATATTTTTGCTTGATGCTATTTTTGTCGGTATGCAAAATCGTTGTCAAGATTCTCAAACCTTAAAATCAGGCCAGCCGGCAAGTGGCGGGTGAAAATTTCAATCAATTCCCATTCCTCACATCAAACTATGCATATAACAATAGCTTTTATGCTGAATGACGGCTATCCGCCTGTCCCTATCCAAAAATTGAGAAATCCATAAGTGTCCCTACCTACTTTGCGCCGAAGCAATACGAATCAAAAAGAACTACGAATGGGGACTTAGAATAATTTTTCATTTTTCCCAACTTTGAAAATAATCACTTGAAAAAAATCTTAGAATCCAAAGAATAGTATACTTGATCGTTCTACAAGTCGAAAATTGGAAAAATAAGTGATATTTTTGCTTGATGCTATTTTTGTCGGTATGCAAAATCGTTGTCAAGATTCTCAAACCTTAAAATCAGGCCAGCCGGCAATTGGCGGGTGAAAATTTCAATCAATTCCCATTCCTCACATCAAACTATGCATATAACAATAGCTTTTATGCTGAATGACGGCTATCCGGCTGTCCCTATCCAAAAATTGAGAAATCCATAAGTGTCCCTACCTACTTTGCGCCGAAGCAATACGAATCAAAAAGAACTACGAATGGGGACTTAGAATAATTTTTCATTTTTCCCAACTTTGAAAATAATCACTTGAAAAAAATCTTAGAATCCAAAGAATAGTATACTTGATCGTTCTACAAGTCGAAAATTGGAAAAATAAGTGATATTTTTGCTTGATGCTATTTTTGTCGGTATGCAAAATCGTTGTCAAGATTCTCAAACCTTAAAATCAGGCCAGCCGGCAATTGGCGGGTGAAAATTTCAATCAATTCCCATTCCTCACATCAAACTATGCATATAACAATAGCTTTTATGCTGAATGACGGCTATCCGGCTGTCCCTATCCAAAAATTGAGAAATCCATAAGTGTCCCTACCTACTTTGCGCCGAAGCAATACGAATCAAAAAGAACTACGAATGGGGACTTAGAATAATTTTTCATTTTTCCCAACTTTGAAAATAATCACTTGAAAAAAATCTTAGAATCCAAAGAATAGTATACTTGATCGTTCTACAAGTCGAAAATTGGAAAAATAAGTGATATTTTTGCTTGATGCTATTTTTGTCGGTATGCAAAATCGTTGTCAAGATTCTCAAACCTTAAAATCAGGCCAGCCGGCAATTGGCGGGTGAAAATTTCAATCAATTCCCATTCCTCACATCAAACTATGCATATAACAATAGCTTTTATGCTGAATGACGGCTATCCGGCTGTCCCTATCCAAAAATTGAGAAATCCATAAGTGTCCCTACCTACTTTGCGCCGAAGCAATACGAATCAAAAAGAACTACGAATGGGGACTTAGAATAATTTTTCATTTTTCCCAACTTTGAAAATAATCACTTGAAAAAAATCTTAGAATCCAAAGAATAGTATACTTGATCGTTCTACAAGTCGAAAATTGGAAAAATAAGTGATATTTTTGCTTGATGCTATTTTTGTCGGTATGCAAAATCGTTGTCAAGATTCTCAAACCTTAAAATCAGGCCAGCCGGCAATTGGCGGGTGAAAATTTCAATCAATTCCCATTCCTCACATCAAACTATGCATATAACAATAGCTTTTATGCTGAATGACGGCTATCCGGCTGTCCCTATCCAAAAATTGAGAAATCCATAAGTGTCCCTACCTACTTTGCGCCGAAGCAATACGAATCAAAAAGAACTACGAATGGGGACTTAGAATAATTTTTCATTTTTCCCAACTTTGAAAATAATCACTTGAAAAAAATCTTAGAATCCAAAGAATAGTATACTTGATCGTTCTACAAGTCGAAAATTGGAAAAATAAGTGATATTTTTGCTTGATGCTATTTTTGTCGGTATGCAAAATCGTTGTCAAGATTCTCAAACCTTAAAATCAGGCCAGCCGGCAATTGGCGGGTGAAAATTTCAATCAATTCCCATTCCTCACATCAAACTATGCATATAACAATAGCTTTTATGCTGAATGACGGCTATCCGGCTGTCCCTATCCAAAAATTGAGAAATCCATAAGTGTCCCTACCTACTTTGCGCCGAAGCAATACGAATCAAAAAGAACTACGAATGGGGACTTAGAATAATTTTTCATTTTTCCCAACTTTGAAAATAATCACTTGAAAAAAATCTTAGAATCCAAAGAATAGTATACTTGATCGTTCTACAAGTCGAAAATTGGAAAAATAAGTGATATTTTTGCTTGATGCTATTTTTGTCGGTATGCAAAATCGTTGTCAAGATTCTCAAACCTTAAAATCAGGCCAGCCGGCAATTGGCGGGTGAAAATTTCAATCAATTCCCATTCCTCACATCAAACTATGCATATAACAATAGCTTTTATGCTGAATGACGGCTATCCGGCTGTCCCTATCCAAAAATTGAGAAATCCATAAGTGTCCCTACCTACTTTGCGCCGAAGCAATACGAATCAAAAAGAACTACGAATGGGGACTTAGAATAATTTTTCATTTTTCCCAACTTTGAAAATAATCACTTGAAAAAAATCTTAGAATCCAAAGAATAGTATACTTGATCGTTCTACAAGTCGAAAATTGGAAAAATAAGTGATATTTTTGCTTGATGCTATTTTTGTCGGTATGCAAAATCGTTGTCAAGATTCTCAAACCTTAAAATCAGGCCAGCCGGCAATTGGCGGGTGAAAATTTCAATCAATTCCCATTCCTCACATCAAACTATGCATATAACAATAGCTTTTATGCTGAATGACGGCTATCCGGCTGTCCCTATCCAAAAATTGAGAAATCCATAAGTGTCCCTACCTACTTTGCGCCGAAGCAATACGAATCAAAAAGAACTACGAATGGGGACTTAGAATAATTTTTCATTTTTCCCAACTTTGAAAATAATCACTTGAAAAAAATCTTAGAATCCAAAGAATAGTATACTTGATCGTTCTACAAGTCGAAAATTGGAAAAATAAGTGATATTTTTGCTTGATGCTATTTTTGTCGGTATGCAAAATCGTTGTCAAGATTCTCAAACCTTAAAATCAGGCCAGCCGGCAATTGGCGGGTGAAAATTTCAATCAATTCCCATTCCTCACATCAAACTATGCATATAACAATAGCTTTTATGCTGAATGACGGCTATCCGGCTGTCCCTATCCAAAAATTGAGAAATCCATAAGTGTCCCTACCTACTTTGCGCCGAAGCAATACGAATCAAAAAGAACTACGAATGGGGACTTAGAATAATTTTTCATTTTTCCCAACTTTGAAAATAATCACTTGAAAAAAATCTTAGAATCCAAAGAATAGTATACTTGATCGTTCTACAAGTCGAAAATTGGAAAAATAAGTGATATTTTTGCTTGATGCTATTTTTGTCGGTATGCAAAATCGTTGTCAAGATTCTCAAACCTTAAAATCAGGCCAGCCGGCAATTGGCGGGTGAAAATTTCAATCAATTCCCATTCCTCACATCAAACTATGCATATAACAATAGCTTTTATGCTGAATGACGGCTATCCGGCTGTCCCTATCCAAAAATTGAGAAATCCATAAGTGTCCCTACCTACTTTGCGCCGAAGCAATACGAATCAAAAAGAACTACGAATGGGGACTTAGAATAATTTTTCATTTTTCCCAACTTTGAAAATAATCACTTGAAAAAAATCTTAGAATCCAAAGAATAGTATACTTGATCGTTCTACAAGTCGAAAATTGGAAAAATAAGTGATATTTTTGCTTGATGCTATTTTTGTCGGTATGCAAAATCGTTGTCAAGATTCTCAAACCTTAAAATCAGGCCAGCCGGCAAGTGGCGGGTGAAAATTTCAATCAATTCCCATTCCTCACATCAAACTATGCATATAACAATAGCTTTTATGCTGAATGACGGCTATCCGCCTGTCCCTATCCAAAAATTGAGAAATCCATAAGTGTCCCTACCTACTTTGCGCCGAAGCAATACGAATCAAAAAGAACTACGAATGGGGACTTAGAATAATTTTTCATTTTTCCCAACTTTGAAAATAATCACTTGAAAAAAATCTTAGAATCCAAAGAATAGTATACTTGATCGTTCTACAAGTCGAAAATTGGAAAAATAAGTGATATTTTTGCTTGATGCTATTTTTGTCGGTATGCAAAATCGTTGTCAAGATTCTCAAACCTTAAAATCAGGCCAGCCGGCAAGTGGCGGGTGAAAATTTCAATCAATTCCCATTCCTCACATCAAACTATGCATATAACAATAGCTTTTATGCTGAATGACGGCTATCCGCCTGTCCCTATCCAAAAATTGAGAAATCCATAAGTGTCCCTACCTACTTTGCGCCGAAGCAATACGAATCAAAAAGAACTACGAATGGGGACTTAGAATAATTTTTCATTTTTCCCAACTTTGAAAATAATCACTTGAAAAAAATCTTAGAATCCAAAGAATAGTATACTTGATCGTTCTACAAGTCGAAAATTGGAAAAATAAGTGATATTTTTGCTTGATGCTATTTTTGTCGGTATGCAAAATCGTTGTCAAGATTCTCAAACCTTAAAATCAGGCCAGCCGGCAATTGGCGGGTGAAAATTTCAATCAATTCCCATTCCTCACATCAAACTATGCATATAACAATAGCTTTTATGCTGAATGACGGCTATCCGGCTGTCCCTATCCAAAAATTGAGAAATCCATAAGTGTCCCTACCTACTTTGCGCCGAAGCAATACGAATCAAAAAGAACTACGAATGGGGACTTAGAATAATTTTTCATTTTTCCCAACTTTGAAAATAATCACTTGAAAAAAATCTTAGAATCCAAAGAATAGTATACTTGATCGTTCTACAAGTCGAAAATTGGAAAAATAAGTGATATTTTTGCTTGATGCTATTTTTGTCGGTATGCAAAATCGTTGTCAAGATTCTCAAACCTTAAAATCAGGCCAGCCGGCAATTGGCGGGTGAAAATTTCAATCAATTCCCATTCCTCACATCAAACTATGCATATAACAATAGCTTTTATGCTGAATGACGGCTATCCGGCTGTCCCTATCCAAAAATTGAGAAATCCATAAGTGTCCCTACCTACTTTGCGCCGAAGCAATACGAATCAAAAAGAACTACGAATGGGGACTTAGAATAATTTTTCATTTTTCCCAACTTTGAAAATAATCACTTGAAAAAAATCTTAGAATCCAAAGAATAGTATACTTGATCGTTCTACAAGTCGAAAATTGGAAAAATAAGTGATATTTTTGCTTGATGCTATTTTTGTCGGTATGCAAAATCGTTGTCAAGATTCTCAAACCTTAAAATCAGGCCAGCCGGCAATTGGCGGGTGAAAATTTCAATCAATTCCCATTCCTCACATCAAACTATGCATATAACAATAGCTTTTATGCTGAATGACGGCTATCCGGCTGTCCCTATCCAAAAATTGAGAAATCCATAAGTGTCCCTACCTACTTTGCGCCGAAGCAATACGAATCAAAAAGAACTACGAATGGGGACTTAGAATAATTTTTCATTTTTCCCAACTTTGAAAATAATCACTTGAAAAAAATCTTAGAATCCAAAGAATAGTATACTTGATCGTTCTACAAGTCGAAAATTGGAAAAATAAGTGATATTTTTGCTTGATGCTATTTTTGTCGGTATGCAAAATCGTTGTCAAGATTCTCAAACCTTAAAATCAGGCCAGCCGGCAAGTGGCGGGTGAAAATTTCAATCAATTCCCATTCCTCACATCAAACTATGCATATAACAATAGCTTTTATGCTGAATGACGGCTATCCGCCTGTCCCTATCCAAAAATTGAGAAATCCATAAGTGTCCCTACCTACTTTGCGCCGAAGCAATACGAATCAAAAAGAACTACGAATGGGGACTTAGAATAATTTTTCATTTTTCCCAACTTTGAAAATAATCACTTGAAAAAAATCTTAGAATCCAAAGAATAGTATACTTGATCGTTCTACAAGTCGAAAATTGGAAAAATAAGTGATATTTTTGCTTGATGCTATTTTTGTCGGTATGCAAAATCGTTGTCAAGATTCTCAAACCTTAAAATCAGGCCAGCCGGCAATTGGCGGGTGAAAATTTCAATCAATTCCCATTCCTCACATCAAACTATGCATATAACAATAGCTTTTATGCTGAATGACGGCTATCCGGCTGTCCCTATCCAAAAATTGAGAAATCCATAAGTGTCCCTACCTACTTTGCGCCGAAGCAATACGAATCAAAAAGAACTACGAATGGGGACTTAGAATAATTTTTCATTTTTCCCAACTTTGAAAATAATCACTTGAAAAAAATCTTAGAATCCAAAGAATAGTATACTTGATCGTTCTACAAGTCGAAAATTGGAAAAATAAGTGATATTTTTGCTTGATGCTATTTTTGTCGGTATGCAAAATCGTTGTCAAGATTCTCAAACCTTAAAATCAGGCCAGCCGGCAATTGGCGGGTGAAAATTTCAATCAATTCCCATTCCTCACATCAAACTATGCATATAACAATAGCTTTTATGCTGAATGACGGCTATCCGGCTGTCCCTATCCAAAAATTGAGAAATCCATAAGTGTCCCTACCTACTTTGCGCCGAAGCAATACGAATCAAAAAGAACTACGAATGGGGACTTAGAATAATTTTTCATTTTTCCCAACTTTGAAAATAATCACTTGAAAAAAATCTTAGAATCCAAAGAATAGTATACTTGATCGTTCTACAAGTCGAAAATTGGAAAAATAAGTGATATTTTTGCTTGATGCTATTTTTGTCGGTATGCAAAATCGTTGTCAAGATTCTCAAACCTTAAAATCAGGCCAGCCGGCAATTGGCGGGTGAAAATTTCAATCAATTCCCATTCCTCACATCAAACTATGCATATAACAATAGCTTTTATGCTGAATGACGGCTATCCGGCTGTCCCTATCCAAAAATTGAGAAATCCATAAGTGTCCCTACCTACTTTGCGCCGAAGCAATACGAATCAAAAAGAACTACGAATGGGGACTTAGAATAATTTTTCATTTTTCCCAACTTTGAAAATAATCACTTGAAAAAAATCTTAGAATCCAAAGAATAGTATACTTGATCGTTCTACAAGTCGAAAATTGGAAAAATAAGTGATATTTTTGCTTGATGCTATTTTTGTCGGTATGCAAAAATAGCATCACAGAATTTTTAATTGTAAAAAATATATATTCATATATAATTGAATGCATAAAATTAAACTAAATTCTATATAACTAATTTATAATTTACCAAGTAACCGATATTATTAATTTTTATTGATGACTTGAAACGTTGATCCTATTTTTGTTGGTATGCAAAAATAGCATCACAGAATTTTTAATTAAAAAAAATATATATTCATATATAATTGAATGCATAAAATTAAACTAGATTCCATACGACTATTTTATAGTTTATCAAGTAACCGATATTATTAATTTTCAATGATGTCTTGGAACGTTGATGCTATTTTTGTTGGTATGCAAAAATAGCATCACAGAATTTTTAATTGAAAAAAATTATATTCATATATAATTGAATGCATAAAATTAAACTAAATTCTATACAACTAATTTATATTTTATCAAGTAACCGACATTATTAATTTTCAATGGTGTCTTGGAACGTTGATCCTATTTTTGTTGGTATGCAAAAATAGCATCACAGAATTTTTAATTAAAAAAAATATATATTCATATATAATTGAATCCATAAAATTAAACTAAATTCTATACAACTATTTTATAGTTTATCAAGTAACCGATATTATTAATTTTCAATGATGTCTTGGAACGTTGATGCTATTTTTGTTGGTATGCAAAAATAGCATCACAGAATTTTTAATTGAAAAAAATATATATTCAGATATAATTGAATGCATAAAATTAAACTAAATTCTATACAACTAATTTATATTTTATCAAGTAACCAATATTATTAATTTTCAATGATGTCTTGGAACGTTGATGCTATTTTTGTTGGTATGCAAAAATAGCATCACAGAATTTTTAATTGAAAAAAATTATATTCATATATAATTGAATGCATAAAATTAAACTAAATTCTATACAACTAATTTATATTTTATCAAGTAACCGACATTATTAATTTTCAATGGTGTCTTGGAACGTTGATCCTATTTTTGTTGGTATGCAAAAATAGCATCACAGAATTTTTAATTAAAAAAAATATATATTCATATATAATTGAATCCATAAAATTAAACTAAATTCTATACAACTATTTTATAGTTTATCAAGTAACCGATATTATTAATTTTCAATGATGTCTTGGAACGTTGATGCTATTTTTGTTGGTATGCAAAAATAGCATCACAGAATTTTTAATTGAAAAAAATATATATTCAGATATAATTGAATGCATAAAATTAAACTAAATTCTATACAACTAATTTATATTTTATCAAGTAACCGATATTATTAATTTTCAATGATGTCTTGGAACGTTGATGCTATTTTTGTTGGTATGCAAAAATAGCATCACAGAATTTTTCATTGAAAAAAATATATATTCATATATAATTGAATGCCTAAAATAAAAATAAATTCTATGTAACTAATTTATAATTTATCAAGTAACCGATATTATTAATTTTCAATGATGTCTTGGAACGTTGATCCTATTTTTGTTGGTATGCAAAAATAGCATCACAGAATTTTTAATTGAAAAAAATATATATTCATATATTTAAATGTACAAAATTAAAATAAAACCTGTATAACTGATGTATAAATTATCAAGTAACCGATATTATTAATTTTTAAAGATGACTTAAATGTTGATGCTATTTTTGTTGGTATGCAAAAATAGCATCACAGGATTTTTAATTGAAAAAAATTATATTCATATATAATTGAATGCATAAAATTAAACTAAATTCTATACAACTAATTTATATTTTATCAAGTAACCGATATTATTACTTTTCAATGGTGTCTTGGAACGTTGATCCTATTTTTGTTGGTATGCAAAAATAGCATCACAGAATTTTTAATTAAAAAAAATATATATTCATATATAATTGAATCCATAAAATTAAACTAAATTCTATACAACTATTTTATAGTTTATCAAGTAACCGATATTATTAATTTTCAATGATGTCTTGGAACGTTGATGCTATTTTTGTTGGTATGCAAAAATAGCCTCACAGAATTTTTAATTGAAAAAAATATATATTCAGATATAATTGAATGCATAAAATTAAACTAAATTCTATACAACTAATTTATATTTTATCAAGTAACCGATATTATTAATTTTCAATGATGTCTTGGAACGTTGATGCTATTTTTGTTGGTATGCAAAAATAGCATCACAGAATTTTTCATTGAAAAAAATATATATTCATATATAATTGAATGCCTAAAATAAAAATAAATTCTATGTAACTAATTTATAATTTATCAAGTAACCGATATTATTAATTTTTAATGATGACTTGAAACGTTGATGCTATTTTTGTTGGTATGCAAAAATAGCATCACAGAATTTTTAATTGAAAAAAATATATATTCATATATTTAAATGTACAAAATTAAAATAAAACCTGTATAACTGATGTATAAATTATCAAGTAACCGATATTATTAATTTTTAATGATGACTTAAATGTTGATGCTATTTTTGTTGGTATGCAAAAATAGCATCACAGGATTTTTAATTAAAAAAAAATATATATTTGTATATAATTGAATGCACACAATTATGATAAATTCCCTTTTATATATAATTAATTTATTATTCAATATTTATTCATATAAAGGTTGACAATGTAATCATGGAACGGGCAATATATTCTATGTTCAGGCGGTCGAAGTGGACCTACAGGTACAAGTACGCGGGACTCTTGATGCACGTGTTTTATACTAGGTCGGGCAATGGCTTCGCTTCCCATACCCAAGTATACTTCGCTTATAGTATAGCACAGCATTGCCACGAGTCCAAGTCGAAGACAGAATGACTCTCTATGTGGTACGCGCTACGGCGTTTGATATTTCGTGTGTAAAAGGATATAATATTATTACTTTTTCACTCATTTTTTTTTTAACAGAGCGTTAACTTACTTCACTCCAAGTAAAATTATAAAGTTGTCAAAATGAAAAAAGTTATTTCTTATAACCATGTCGTTTAAAAATCTAACGATGAATGTTTTCACATTTACAAATGTGGATGAGAGGAAAGTGTTTGAAATTAAAATCAGCAAAACACCTCAAAATGTATTTGATGTTAATAAAACAAATACAAAATAAAATGTGTTGCACATTTAATTTAAAAAATGTGTTATATCAACACCTAATAAAATGAAAAGAGTTTCATATTTTAAAAGAAAAAAAATCGAAGCTCCCTGGTTGATCCTGCCAGTAGTGATATGCTTGTCTCAAAGATTAAGCCATGCATGTCTCAGTACATGCCGAATTAAGGTGAAACCGCGAATGGCTCATTAAATCAGTTATGGTTCCTTAGATCGTACTCACATTTACTTGGATAACTGTGGTAATTCTAGAGCTAATACATGCAAAATAGACTTCTAACCAGAGATGGGAGGAATGCTTTTATTAGATCAAAACCAATCGGTGGTAGGTTTTACCTATCCATCGTTAACTTTGGTGACTCTGAATAACTTTGTGCTGATCGCATGGTCTCGTACCGGCGACGAATCTTTCAAATGTCTGCCTTATCAACTGTCGATGGTAGGTTCTGCGCCTACCATGGTTGTAACGGGTAACGGGGAATCAGGGTTCGATTCCGGAGAGGGAGCCTGAGAAACGGCTACCACATCCAAGGAAGGCAGCAGGCGCGCAAATTACCCACTCCCGGCACGGGGAGGTAGTGACGAAAAATAACGATACGGGACTCATCCGAGGCCCCGTAATCGGAATGAGTACACTTTAAATCCTTTAACGAGGATCCATTGGAGGGCAAGTCTGGTGCCAGCAGCCGCGGTAATTCCAGCTCCAATAGCGTATATTAAAGTTGTTGCGGTTAAAAAGCTCGTAGTTGAATCTGTGTGCCACGCTGTTGGTTCACCGCTCGCGGTGTTTAACTGACATGATTGTGGGACGTCCTACCGGTGGATTTAGCTTTGTGAAAGCAAAGCGGTCCAACTAATATCCCATCGCGGTGCTCTTCATTGAGTGTCGAGGTGGGCCGGTACGTTTACTTTGAACAAATTAGAGTGCTTAAAGCAGGCTTATCTTCGCCTGAATACTGTGTGCATGGAATCCCCCTCATCCTACAAGCGTCTGAGTAATAAGAGCTGAAACTCACGCGAGGGGGAGATACCTATGGGGTACTAGACCGGTACCACTAGATTGCAAATTGTAGAACACACAAAATGTAGGGAGTGGTGCCCCTACCCGCATGTTTGCCGTGTGTGGAAACCCGTAACCTTGGTGGAGGTGCCTGGTACGCTGAGGAAAATCATCTCTGCGGAGTTGATGGACCAACACGCTGCTTCGGTCTCTTTCCTGGGCTAAACGGGCGGACGAGGGATTAGCCACCCCTCGACCAATCGGCTTCGGCGAGTTCGGAGGCTGCAGCGGCAAGACACTCTTTTCCCAGAATGCGGACCCACTTTTGCGGGGTGGAATTCTGCATGAGGAGAGGGTGCCGGGTTTAGCTTGCAGCTATCTGTGCTATATCTGACTCGTAGCTCTCACGATGTGTCCGCTGCCCAATGGGAGCCACCACATTTGTGCCAATTTTGAGGGTCCACGGAGGCTGGAGCGCGAGAAAGATGAATGTAATAAAAATGAACTGTATGGATACCAAAATGAAAAACACCGCACTCAAATCCACGAAGACAAACACTAAAGATACCACTGCACATACAAAGACAGGTGCAAAATCCAGGCTTGAGCACGCTAAGGCTCAAGTGAACAAGGACAAGCCCACACGAGCAAATATCGCAATCAATAAAAATATTAAAATGGGAACTAAGCTGGACAGCCATGCAACAGCAATGGACTGTGAAGAGCAAAGTCTTAAGAGAGCGAGGAGCGACCTTAGCTCCTCCTCTAGCGATAGCACTGAGGCAAAAGCAAAGAAAACGCAAAAGAAGACCATCACTCATTTTGAGAGCGATAGCTCGAGTGAGGAGGAGCCAGAGGTGCCTTGCGCTGACCTCGGCACTGATAAAGTGCCGCGGACGGCATACAAGCACCTCGCGATAATCAAAAACGCCCTGGACACGTCAAGTGACCAGGGCAAAAAAGCAGACAGGAGCCTAGACTCCTTAATGGAAATTATTGCTACCCTGACAGCGCGTTGTGCTAAGCTGCAGGGAAGCGTAGACTCCCTGAGGGAAGTCGGGGTGAAAACCCAGAAAAAAGAGCTGGGCGTTACGTACGCCAGTATTGTACGAAAGCTGACAGCCCCACGGCTGCCAGCTAAAGCTCAACCATCAAGGAAGGAACCGGTCCAAACCGTGTTCCTTAAACCGAAAAACTCAAAAGAGTTTGACAACATGGGACAGGCGAAAAGCCAGCTGATGAAGGTGTTCAACCCGAACACCGAAAAGGTACGGATTAAGAACATCCGTACCACCAAGTGGGGAATTGTAATTTCGACCCCCACAGAAACTGAAGCAAAAAGACTTGGTCAGAGCAAAGCTCTGACAAAAACCTTCTCGGTCGAAGAACCGAAAAAGAGACTACCAAGGATCATCATATATGATGTTCCAAAAGAAATGACAGAGGCTGAGTTGGGCAGCGCTGTCTATGAGCAAAATGGGCTAGCAGAGAGCAAAGAGCTGTTTGAGAAGCAATTTACTCTCAAATTTAAAACGGGAAAGAACGGTGGTAAAACCACGAACTGGGTCGCGGAGGTTACTCCGCAGATGAGGAACAGCATATTGGCGAAACAGCGTCTTTATATACAGTGGAACGCTTGTAGAATCCGTGACTTCCTTCTCGTCACGCGATGCTTCAAATGCCAAGGCTTCGGCCACTTGGCGAAGCATTGCGAGAGAGATTCTTGTTGCTCGATTTGTGCAACCGTGGGGCACAAGGGGCCAGAGTGCCCAAATAAACAAAACGTGCAGGAACACAAATGTGTAAACTGCCAGAAAGCAAAAAAGCCACATAATCATGTAGCCACGCACAAGGACTGCCCATCTTACAAGCAGGCCTTGGAGAGACTAGTGGAACGAATAGATTATGGACAATAAACACCCTAAAAATCCACAGGTGGATGTAGGCTTGAAAGTAGTGCAACTGAACTGCAGAAGAGCAAGAAAAGTCATGCCTGAAATCCGGCAAATAGCCGTGACAAAAGGGTATGACGTTCTCTTGCTCCAAGAACCATATAACAACAAAAATGGTATAGAGGGCCTTGGAATGGGTACAAGGATCGTTAAACATGGGAATACACCACCATGGGCGATTATAGCTGTTATAAACCCAGAAATCACAGTAACAAAGCTCGGACACTTGTGTAACACACACTTTGTGATCGCTGAGCTGATACACAACAACAAAAGCACGTATGTGGCAAGTGGATATTTCCAACTCTGCCAAGACATCGATGAACACATAGATCACGTGCAAAAAGTGATGGAACAGCTGAGAGGTAAAGAACTCTTAATTGCCATAGATGCTAATGCATGCTCCACCCTATGGGGAGCAAAGAAAACAAACACCAAAGGTGAAAAACTCGAAGCATTGATCGCCCAGTGGGGATTGCAAGTCGTAAATGAGGGGGACACGGCTACCGTCTCATCGGAAGTCGGAGAAGGTCACCCAGATGTGACACTGGCAACACCTGGAATGTACGAACACATCTGCGGATGGAAAGTACACGATGGGTGGACATCCAGTGATCACAGAGCAATCACGTTTACAATTACACCTACTAAAAACGGGAAAATAGTCAATACCCAAAGCAGCGAAGGCTGCAAAGGGTATGTGACTAGTAAAGCCGACTGGAATCTCTTTACAGAGCGATTAATGCATGAGTGGCATAGCAAACCCTATAACGATCTTACCAACCGAACCCAGGTCATTGAGCAGGTAAAACACCTCAGTAAAGCACTACGAAAAGCCTGCAACACGTCCATTCCTATTCGGAATAGTCGAGCCAGGAAGGTTCCATGGTGGAATCCTGAGCTCACAAGACTCAAAAAAGTGGCATACAGGGCCAGAAGGAAACTTCAAAGGACTAAAGATCCTACAAAGAGAGCACAAAAACTCGAAGAATACAGGAGGGAGAAATGGATCTACACACAGAACATTTTCGAAGCGCGCACAAAGAAATGGAGAGAATTCGTTACCCTTAACGGGAACGAGGATCCATGGAGTTTTGTATACAAACTCCAGACAGGAAAAATTAAGACCAAAGATGTAATGAATAGCATAAAGTGCGACAATGAGTACACTACTGACTGGCAAGCTACGGCCAAAGCCATGATGGATAAGTTGTTTCCGGAAGACTGCGAGGATGGAGAGACGGTGGGCCAGAGGCGAGTCCGGGCTCTGAACAAGCAAACACCAGAAGGCGAAATGAGACTCTTCACCAAAGAAGAGCTAACAGCATGCATAAACAAGATGAAGTTGAAAAAAGCCCCCGGGCCAGACAACTTCAGCTTGGACATATTGAAAGCTGCAATGCCAATAATAAGCGAAGACCTGCTTAAAATATACAACGCCTGTCTTATACACTCCCTTTTTCCAGATTCCTGGAAAATCGGGAGAGTAGTAACAATTAAGAAGGGCCCTGACAAAGACGAAACAGACCCGTCGTCATATCGGCCAATCTGTCTCCTACCAATCCTCGGTAAGATACTGGAAGCACTTATGCTAACTAAACTAACTGGGGTAATTGAACCACAATTATCCCAAAATCAATATGGCTTCAGATGTGGTAGATCCACGGAAGACGCCATAGTCCAGTTCAGAAATATAGTGAAAAACTCAAATCAAAAATACGTCATGGTCATTTTCCTCGACATAAAAGGTGCCTTCGATAATGTGTGGTGGCCCAGTGTTCTGAGAGCGCTCAGAGAGAAAAATTGCCCCAAAAAGCTATACTTGCTCATCAACAATTACCTCTGTAACAGGAAGGTAATGATGAGGGAGTCTGCTCGTGAGGCTATCAAGCCTGTGAATAAAGGCTGCCCTCAGGGCTCAGTCATCGGACCCACGCTTTGGAACCTCATCTTCGACTCAAATCTGAACATGCTTGAAAATATGAGCTACAAGACGTTAGCTTATGCTGACGATCAAGTACTTCTAATTGAAGGACACAGCAGAACAGATTTAGAGAAAAAAGGCCAAGCCGCACTAGATGCGATAGTTAGTTGGTGTGACGAGAACAAGCTCACGCTTGCTGCACAAAAGTGTGAAATGTTACTTGCAAAAGGGAACTTTCACAAAAAGACGTCTCCGGACGTCAGAATCAAAGGAATCAGAGTGAAAAGAACAGAACTCTACAAGTACCTAGGAATCACCTTCGGTACAGGCTTAAGTGTACAAGAACACGTGAGAAAAATCTCCGAGCGAACCAAGGACCTATTTGAAAGGCTAGGTAGAGTGGCCCGAAGAGAATGGGGAATAGGTCTAAAAGCGATGGGAACAATATACAAAGGTCTCTTCGTGCCGATAGCTACCTATGCGGCAGCAGGATGGCACGATAGAATGCTAAAACATGTCAAGGTTAAACTTGACATGGCTCAGAGATTTGCACTGATCAAAGTCACAGGTGCATATCGAACCGTTTCCGCGCAAGCGCTGACGGTTCTGACGGGGAATGTGCCCGTCACGCTGGAATGTATCCGCAGAACAGCGCAATATAATCTGAGAAAAGGGAAAAAAGTAGAGATCGAGGATCTTGTACATGACCCCGAGACGCGAAATTCCGGGGAGAGGCTAGCAAAATGGAAAGCACGAGTCCTGAAAGACATCGATAGTAAAATCAACGAAATGTGGCAGAGAGAGTGGCAAAACTCTGAAAAGGGTAGAACCACTTTCAAATATCTGCCAAACGTCATCACACGGATGAAAGCTGAATGGCTTCTTCCAAATAGATTTGTCATCCAGTTCATGACTGGCCATGGCAACTTCAAGAGCAGACTTCATAAGCAGGGATCCATAGATTCAGATCTATGCCCTTGTGGTGAAGAAGAAACGGACATTCACGTTCTGATCGACTGCGACAGGTACGATCTCCTGAGAGAGAAGTACATGAAGCTGTTGGACATGCGCGTGATGGACGTACAAAAGCTTGCTCAAAATGAAAAATCATTTCGGATCTTTCAGGACTTTGCAAAAGATCTACTTACAGAGAAAATAGCCATGGAAGCTCGGGAACTCGAGCTACAACCGTCTCCAGGGGAGGACGCGTAATGGGGGCAAACAAAACCCTCAGAAAAATCCCTTAGCATTAAACAATATATAGAGACATCGAAAATAGAGGTGGAGTAAAAATATACACTCAGTGGTTCGGATCCCACTTAAAAATGTAGGTCCACTCGTGTTCTCGCATGAGGATGCGAGGATAAATAAACACCACAGCCAAATCGATAGTAAGAATGTGGAAAACTTAAAATAGCGAAAAGAGCAAGCCGATGAATGAGACTAAACAAATGCTGGTATGCAATTGCGAGGTACAGCATAGTCGAAAGCTTCACGTAGTGATGCTTAGGAGGCAACTCTCTTTTTTTTTTTTTTTTTGTGTGCATGGAATAATGGAATAGGACCTCGGTTCTATTTTGTTGGTTTTCGGAACCCCGAGGTAATGATTAATAGGGACAGATGGGGGCATTCGTATTGCGACGTTAGAGGTGAAATTCTTGGATCGTCGCAAGACGAACAGAAGCGAAAGCATTTGCCAAAAATGTTTTCATTAATCAAGAACGAAAGTTAGAGGTTCGAAGGCGATCAGATACCGCCCTAGTTCTAACCATAAACGATGCCAGCTAGCGATCCGCCGAAGTTCCTCCGATGACTCGGCGGGCAGCTTCCGGGAAACCAAAGCTTTTGGGTTCCGGGGGAAGTATGGTTGCAAAGCTGAAACTTAAAGGAATTGACGGAAGGGCACCACCAGGAGTGGAGCCTGCGGCTTAATTTGACTCAACACGGGAAACCTCACCAGGCCCGGACACCGGAAGGATTGACAGATTGATAGCTCTTTCTTGATTCGGTGGGTGGTGGTGCATGGCCGTTCTTAGTTGGTGGAGCGATTTGTCTGGTTAATTCCGATAACGAACGAGACTCTAGCCTGCTAAATAGGCGTACTTTCTGGTATTTTGAAGGCCCTCGATTTCGGTCGAGTGGTTTTTACTACCGACGTACAAATAAATCTTCTTAGAGGGACAGGCGGCTTCTAGCCGCACGAGATTGAGCAATAACAGGTCTGTGATGCCCTTAGATGTTCTGGGCCGCACGCGCGCTACACTGAAGGAATCAGCGTGTCTTCCCTGGCCGAAAGGCCCGGGTAACCCGCTGAACCTCCTTCGTGCTAGGGATTGGGGCTTGCAATTATTCCCCATGAACGAGGAATTCCCAGTAAGCGCGAGTCATAAGCTCGCGTTGATTACGTCCCTGCCCTTTGTACACACCGCCCGTCGCTACTACCGATTGAATGATTTAGTGAGGTCTTCGGACTGGTGCGCGGCAATGTTTCGGCATTGCCGATGTTTCCGGGAAGATGACCAAACTTGATCATTTAGAGGAAGTAAAAGTCGTAACAAGGTTTCCGTAGGTGAACCTGCGGAAGGATCATTAACGTGTTCTATTCCAAAAAGAGAATATAAAATTTTGAATTTTTATTCTTTATATTGATAT
>NW_026973937.1:7500-15000 GCF_034640455.1 Diachasmimorpha longicaudata | reverse complement strand
TGCTCAGCGTCCCGAGCTACCCAGCTCGGTGCCGCGGGGAACCGCCCCATCTAACCCTTAATCCTCTTATTCATTCTTTTTCTTTTACTTTTCAGCCTTTCAGCTATTGCCTTTCGGCACGGCCGGCGACCGTCTCGTCCACTTCTAACCATGGCAGAGCATCTATTGAAAACAATTCCGGAGTCTAAGCTGCCCCCAATCGGATCTCCGGGGGGGCACAATGATGCGTCCGTCGTGCGGCGAAGTCTGCGCATCGCTTCCCAGCATGCCAGAGGAACAACACCAGCAGCGACTACATCGAGGGACCCAAGGAGGGTGGTGCCCTCAAGGGTTCGTAGTCGCCCGCCGTGCGCCGGGGTACTGCCCTCCCGACGAGGGAAAGGTTCCAGCCTTCGTGCTGTCCACGAGGACGTCGCAGAGGACGAAGGAGTGACTGCGCATCCGAGCCAGCCAACGCCGGGATCTTCAAGATCATCAACCGGTGAGTCCACTCATTTATTAGGTAGGGTTCGCGAGTGCCAAGTTAGATTAAGTAGGATCGATAGTCATCGCGTCGCGACCGGAGGCTCACCGGTACCCCCCGTTCCAATAGGTCATCCTCCCCGGACCCCTGCGATCGAGGGACCGGGCGCGCAACGCGACGTTAGAATACTGCAATTGAACATGTCCCGCTCAATTGCAGTAACCGGGGAGGTCTTCCATTTAATTCGCAAAGAGCGTCTGGATATATTGTTGCTCCAGGAGCCGTATGCCATTCGTGAGGCGAACACCTGGGCCATCCGCGGCCTAGGAGTCGGAATGCGTATCGCCGCGAGCTCAACGGAGCGACCGTGGGCGGCCGTCGTTGCGTGCAACTCCATCGTGGAGATTGCTTACGTGTCCCAATTAAGTAATGCACATTGCGTTTGTGCTGAAGCCCGCGTCCCCGGTGGATCCTTCTTCGTCGTCTCCAGTTATTTTCAATACTCGGACGACATAGAAATCCACCTGAGGCAGCTTGAAAAGGTTCTTAGCTGTCTCAGGGGTCGCCGCGTTCTGGTGGCGGCCGACTCCAACGCCCAACACTCCCTTTGGAGCCCCAGGACCACTGACCGCGGTGTCCTCCTGGGTGAGCTCATCGAGTCTTTCGGTCTCCGCGTCGCGAATGATGCTAGGCAGGGCCCAACCTTTAGGAGTGCCGCAGGTACGTCGTTCATCGACGTCACACTGGCCACCCCTGGCATGTATAAATTCATACGTGCATGGAGGTTGGAGGACGAGTGGTCCACCGGTGACCACACGTCGGTTTTCTTTCGTTTAGCGATCCGGAGTTCCTCACAGCGCGTCAATAACTCGGGAGTCGGCGAGGGCTCTACCATGCGGTTCAACGTTCGTCGGGCCGACTGGGAAAAGTTCGAGGCGACCCTCGATGAGGAGGCCCGTGAGAAACTCGTGGACCATCCGCTGGATTCTACAGCGGATGTTGAGAGAATGGCAGAAGTACTGGGTGACGTACTCACCAAAGCCTGCCAAGATTCGATGCCGCGCCGCAGACATTACCGTCGCGCGAATCCGTGGTGGACCGAGGAGCTGACCAGCAAACGCAAGCTGGTCAGTCGTCTCCGTAACGGCTACCGAAGGGAGACTAACCCTGACGCGCGAAAAATTAAACAGAATAGGTATCGTGTAGTCCTGCGGTCGTACACCAGGCTACTTAGGACATGTAAAGAAAATAGCTGGCGCGGTTACATAACAACAGAAAGCAACGCGAACCCCTGGGGCTTCCATTACAAATATGCCGCTGATAAATTGCGTGTAGGCACGGTACTCAGCACCCTTAGAACCGCGAATGGCACGACACTTACAATGCGTGAGACTGCTGAGGTACTGTTGGACACACACGTACCCGACGACGACCCCAACGCCGACACACCGGAACAGACAGACATCCGCGAACGCGTGAAGAACCTAAGGGTTCAAACCGAGGACGCACGAGACTTGACGGACGACCAACTTAAGGGTCTCGTAAAGACCCTTAAGAACGACAAAGCCCCAGGATGCGATTTAGTTGAAGTTAGGGTCCTAAAAGTCGCGGTCATGAGGATGCCTCACATCTTCACGCGACTCTTCAACGCCTGCCTTAAGCACGGCGTTTTCCCCACCGTTTGGAAAGTCGGCACACTTCGTGCTCTCCTCAAAGGAGTTCACAGGGATGTGTCCGACCCCAAATCCTACCGTCCCATTTGCCTCTTGTCGGTTGTCGGGAAATTTTTCGAAAAGGTCCTGCACGGGATCCTTATGGCGAAAGTCCTTACTGAGGACAAAGTATCAGGACGTCAATATGGCTTTCTGCCTGGACGCTCCACGGAAGACGCGATAGTAGAGTTGCGTGAATTAGTCGAACGCGGTAACGACAAGAGGTACGTCATTGGACTCCTTTTCGATATTTCAGGAGCCTTTGACAACGTGTGGTGGCCCCTAGTCCTCCAGTCTTTGGCGGATCGAGACTGTCCGAAGAATGTCTTTGAAGTGCTCCGGAGCTACTTTGACAATCGGACTGTCAAGATCGCCTGGAGCGACCAAGAGGTTTCCAAGCCGGCCACCCGGGGCTGTCCACAAGGATCAGTCCTGGGCCCCGCTTGCTGGAATCTCATGTTCGATGCCCTCCTCAAGAGCATCGAGCAGAATTTTGGCGATATCGAAGTCGCCTACGCGGACGACCTTATCGCGGTCGTATCGGCCGACTCGCGTAAGGAAATAGAGAGGATAGGCCGAGCCGTCGCCGAACACATCGCGTCGTGGTGCGCGTCAGCGAAGCTCGAACTGTCGAGGAGCAAGACAGAGGCAATTGTCCTGTCATGCAACTCGCAGAAGAGAGCGCCGCTGGTGCGGTACAGGTGGGATCGGGCGCGAAGGACACGCCGACGCGTGAAACCGGTGTTGGATATCCGCCCACCCGAGATTAGGCTCGACGGGGAGAAAATTAAATTCAAGGAGAGCGTGAGGTACCTCGGGGTACATTTTAATAGAAACATGCGGGTCCGGACCCATACAAAATATATACAGGAAAAGGCTAGAGTCCTTTTCACTCGGCTATCGGCCCTAATGCACAAGCATTGGGGGCTCCGATACCGATCGGTTAAAGTCGTTTTTCAGGGCGTTTTTCAGGCTGTCGCGTCGTATGCAGCCCACGGGTGGGTGGACCGTTGCACACCGTACGACTGGAAGAAACTCCGTACCGCGCAGAGGAGCGCGCTGCTGACGGTGACTGGCGCGTATAGGACGGCTTCACACGAAGCACTCTGCGCAGCGGCGGGGGTGCTTCCTGTGGACCTATTATTGAGGGAAAGAGCAGCGCGCTACCAAGCCAAGAAAGGCATTGCGGTCAGAATAGGTGATGTAGAAATAGACCCCGCGAATCCGCGCGTTGATGACAACGGCCGCCCGATCGAGGCCGTCGAGGATATAAAGGCAGAGATCCGGAATCTCTGGAGGGATAGGTTTGAGCGGGCTTCAACCGGGAGGAACACCTTCGCGTTCTTCCCCGATACTGCGGCGCGCCTGGACGCTAAGTGGGTCGAGTGCGACCACTGGGTTTCGCAGGTCCTGACAGGGCATGGGCAATTCCGGTCTTATCTTCATGACCGGTGCCTTGCCCAGTCACGCAACTGCGAGTGCGACCAGGCTGAAGACACAGTCCAGCACTTCATCATGGACTGTCCGATATATGCACCACAGCGAGAGTGCATCGCGGGAATAATCGGGAATCGCCCATGGCCCCAGGCGGCACAAGCGCTAGTGTCGTCCAGGGAGTCATTCGCCGTGTTCGCGGATTTTTGCAAGGAATGCATGTGGCTAAAATGCGTGGAAGAGTACGCGGAAATTAGAAATCGCGGCGACGATGAGTGAATGAATGAATGGGACCAACCAGCTCTCGTTGTCGGAGACGAGAGTCGTGGGATAGGAACCCGGTAACCTTCTCCGGGTAACCCTGTCCCGGTTGGAGATATGAATGAGTATTAGAGTCACCTCTTCTCTTTTCTTCCTCTTCTTCTATTCTATTTCTTTTAACCCCAAATACCCTTATCCACTTTTCACATTCTGGGTGTCAGGCTGACACCAAGGACCACCGCCCCGAGGTTCCCCGCGGGAGCCATGCCGGCGTCAGTCACTTGTGACCTGGCGCCGTCATGGTTGCAAAGTGTCCTTCGGCCATCTGAACCGGCCGACAGTATGGATTTTTCCAACCCCCCCCTTGGCAGTGGGTAATGGCCTAAGTGTTTGTTATTATGTAAATAGAGTAGATTAATAGGCCATGCGAGGTTTCCGAAAACCATAACCTGGCAAGGTTGTTTTCATAATACCGCATTGAGTGTCCCTACCTACGCCCCGCAGGGGGTGTAATGGCGGGTAAAACCGCCCTTACACACGGGGTGTGACGACCCCGCGGTCCCTGAGTCGAAATTGGTGTAAGGATTGGGATCCCCCTTTTGGGGGGTCTCAATAATTATACCAAGGGGGGGTACGGGTGCAGGGTGAAACCCTGTGCCCAAGGGGGGTTTCGAAGGGGGTGGGGTCGCGAATTGGGTCGCGAGGGAGGGCGAAATCGACAGGTGGAGGGGTGGTTCCACGTGGTGGAGGGTGCGGTCCACGTGGTGGAGGGTGCGGTACACGTGGTGGAGGGCGAGATCGGTGGGTGGTGGGCCGCGAGACCTACCTATTGGGGGGTTTGGTGGGGGAGGGTCGCGGTGGGGTGGGCCGGACTTCGGGAGTCGCGAGGGGGGGCGAAATCGGCTGGCGGAGGGGTGGTTCCACGTGGTGGAGGGCGGAATCGGTCGGTGGACGGGTAATTCCACGCGCGGGTGGGGGTGCGGGGGGACAGGCTGCTTCGCAGTGCGAAGGGCATGGACGCTGCGGTTCTCGCAAGTGGTTCCAGCCACGCGTTAGTAGTCGGAACCTCCCGCAACGGTGGAGGCCGGCGAAAACGCGACGCCACACGTGGGGGTTGGGTCAGGGGGAGTGGGTGGGTATCCCTCGGAAAAGGGGCGGTTCGCGGGGTGGTGCGGGGGAGGGGGGACTGGCTGCTTCGCAGTGCGAAGGGCATGGACATTGCGGTTCTCGCAACTAGTTCCAGCCACGCGCCAGTAGTTGGAACCTCCCGCAACGGTGGAGGCCGGCGAAAACGCGACGCCACACGTGGGGCTGGGTCTCAGGGGGAGTGGGTGGGTATCCCTCGGGAAAGGGACGGTTCGCGGGGTGGGTCGTCGGGTGGGATGGGTGGGTTCCCCCTTTCTGTGGGTCTGCTCCCTCTCTGCTCCTCTTTCGAGGGGAGTCGAGGCGGAGCACTCCTTCAGCGCCTCCACCGGGCCCCGATCCGAGCTCCCCAGCTCGGCGGGAACCGGAAGGCCCCCTCCCAGGGACGGCGCCCAGCGTCCCGAGCTACCCAGCTCGGTGCCGCGGGGAACCGCCCCCTCTAATCCTTAATCCTCTTATTCATTCTTTTTCTTGTACTTTTCAGCTTTTCAGCTCTTGCCTTTCGGCACGGCCGGCGACCGTATCGTCTACCTTCAACCATGGCAGAGCATTATTGGAAATCTATTCCGGAGGCAAAACTGCCCCCAATCGGATCTCCGGGGGGGCACAATAATGCGTCCGCCGTGCGGCGAAGTCTGCGCATCGCTTCCCAGCATGCCAGAACAACACCACCAGCGACTACATCGAGGGACCCAAGGAGGGTGGTGCCCTCAAGGGTTCGTAGTCGCCCGCCGTGCGCCGGGGTACTGCCCTCCCGACGAGGGAAAGGTTCCAGCCTTCGTGCTGTCCACGAGGACGTCGAGGACGTCGCAGGCAACGCGGGACTGACTGCGCAGCCGAGTCAGCCAACGCCGGGATCTTCAAGAACATCAACCGGTGAGTCCACTCAATTATTAGGTAGGGTTCGCGAGTGCCAAGTTAGATTAAGTAGGATCGATAGTCATCGCGTCGCGACCGGAGGCTCACCGGTACCCCCCGTTCCAATAGGTCATCCTCCCCGGACCCCTGCGATCGAGGGACCGGGCGCGCAACGCGACGTTAGAATACTGCAATTGAACATGTCCCGCTCAATTGCAGTAACCGGGGAGGTCTTCCAGTTAATTCGTAAAGAGCGTCTGGACATATTGTTGCTCCAGGAGCCGTATGCCATTCGGGAGGCGAACACCTGGGCCATCCGCGGCTTAGGAGTCGGAATGCGAATTGCCGCGAGCTCAACGGAGCGACCGTGGGCGGCCGTCGTTGCGTGCAACTCCATCGTGGAGATTGCTTACGTGTCCCAATTAAGTAATGCACATTGCGTTTGTGCTGAAGCCCGCGTCCCCGGTGGATCCTTCTTCGTCGTCTCCAGTTATTTTCAATACTCGGACGACATAGAAATCCACCTGAGGCAGCTTGAAAAGGTTCTCAGCTGTCTCAGGGGTCGCCGCGTTCTGGTGGCGGCCGATTCCAACGCCCAACACTCCCTTTGGAGCCCCAGGACCACTGACCGTGGTGTCCTCCTGGGCGAGCTCATCGAGTCTTTCGGTCTCCGCGTCGCGAATGATGCTAGGCAGGGCCCAACCTTCAGGAGTGCCGCAGGTACGTCGTTCATCGACGTCACACTGGCCACCCCTGGCATGTATAAATTCATACGTGCATGGAGGTTGGAGGACGAGTGGTCCACCGGTGACCACACGTCGGTTTTCTTTCGTTTAGCGATCCGGAGTTCCTCACAGTGCGTCAATAACTCGGGAGTCGGCGAGGGCTCTACCATGCGGTTCAACGTTCGTCGGGCCGACTGGGAAAAGTTCGAGGCGACCCTCGATGAGGAGGCCCGTGAGAAACTCGTGGACCATCCGCTGGATTCTACAGCGGATGTTGAGAGAATGGCAGAAGTACTGGGTGACGTACTCACCAAAGCCTGCCAAGATTCGATGCCGCGCCGCAGACATTACCGTCGCGCGAATCCGTGGTGGACCGAGGAGCTGACCAGCAAACGCAAGCTGGTCAGTCGTCTCCGTAACGGCTACCGAAGGGAGACTAACCCTGACGCGCGAAAAACTAAACAGAATAGGTATCGTGTAGTCCTGCGGTCGTACACCAGGCTACTTAGGACATGTAAAGAAAATAGCTGGCGCGGTTACATAACAACAGAAAGCAACGCGAATCCCTGGGGCTTCCATTACAAATATGCCGCTGATAAATTGCGTGTAGGCACGGTACTCAGCACCCTTAGAACCGCGAATGGCACGACACTTACAATGCGTGAGACTGCTGAGGTACTGTTGGACACACACGTACCCGACGACGACCCCAACGCCGACACACCGGAACAGACAGACATCCGCGAACGCGTGAAGAACCTAAGGGTTCAAACCGAGGACGCACGAGACTTGACGGACGACCAACTTAAGGGTCTCGTAAAGACCCTTAAGAACGACAAAGCCCCAGGATGCGATTTAGTTGAAGTTAGGGTCCTAAAAGTCGCGGTCATGAGGATGCCTCACA
>NW_026973937.1:0-2500 GCF_034640455.1 Diachasmimorpha longicaudata | reverse complement strand
ATTGAGAAATCCATAAGTGTCCCTACCTACTTTGCGCCGAAGCAATACGAATCAAAAAGAACTACGAATGGGGACTTAGAATAATTTTTCATTTTTCCCAACTTTGAAAATAATCACTTGAAAAAAATCTTAGAATCCAAAGAATAGTATACTTGATCGTTCTACAAGTCGAAAATTGGAAAAATAAGTGATATTTTTGCTTGATGCTATTTTTGTCGGTATGCAAAATCGTTGTCAAGATTCTCAAACCTTAAAATCAGGCCAGCCGGCAATTGGCGGGTGAAAATTTCAATCAATTCCCATTCCTCACATCAAACTATGCATATAACAATAGCTTTTATGCTGAATGACGGCTATCCGGCTGTCCCTATCCAAAAATTGAGAAATCCATAAGTGTCCCTACCTACTTTGCGCCGAAGCAATACGAATCAAAAAGAACTACGAATGGGGACTTAGAATAATTTTTCATTTTTCCCAACTTTGAAAATAATCACTTGAAAAAAATCTTAGAATCCAAAGAATAGTATACTTGATCGTTCTACAAGTCGAAAATTGGAAAAATAAGTGATATTTTTGCTTGATGCTATTTTTGTCGGTATGCAAAATCGTTGTCAAGATTCTCAAACCTTAAAATCAGGCCAGCCGGCAATTGGCGGGTGAAAATTTCAATCAATTCCCATTCCTCACATCAAACTATGCATATAACAATAGCTTTTATGCTGAATGACGGCTATCCGGCTGTCCCTATCCAAAAATTGAGAAATCCATAAGTGTCCCTACCTACTTTGCGCCGAAGCAATACGAATCAAAAAGAACTACGAATGGGGACTTAGAATAATTTTTCATTTTTCCCAACTTTGAAAATAATCACTTGAAAAAAATCTTAGAATCCAAAGAATAGTATACTTGATCGTTCTACAAGTCGAAAATTGGAAAAATAAGTGATATTTTTGCTTGATGCTATTTTTGTCGGTATGCAAAATCGTTGTCAAGATTCTCAAACCTTAAAATCAGGCCAGCCGGCAATTGGCGGGTGAAAATTTCAATCAATTCCCATTCCTCACATCAAACTATGCATATAACAATAGCTTTTATGCTGAATGACGGCTATCCGGCTGTCCCTATCCAAAAATTGAGAAATCCATAAGTGTCCCTACCTACTTTGCGCCGAAGCAATACGAATCAAAAAGAACTACGAATGGGGACTTAGAATAATTTTTCATTTTTCCCAACTTTGAAAATAATCACTTGAAAAAAATCTTAGAATCCAAAGAATAGTATACTTGATCGTTCTACAAGTCGAAAATTGGAAAAATAAGTGATATTTTTGCTTGATGCTATTTTTGTCGGTATGCAAAATCGTTGTCAAGATTCTCAAACCTTAAAATCAGGCCAGCCGGCAATTGGCGGGTGAAAATTTCAATCAATTCCCATTCCTCACATCAAACTATGCATATAACAATAGCTTTTATGCTGAATGACGGCTATCCGGCTGTCCCTATCCAAAAATTGAGAAATCCATAAGTGTCCCTACCTACTTTGCGCCGAAGCAATACGAATCAAAAAGAACTACGAATGGGGACTTAGAATAATTTTTCATTTTTCCCAACTTTGAAAATAATCACTTGAAAAAAATCTTAGAATCCAAAGAATAGTATACTTGATCGTTCTACAAGTCGAAAATTGGAAAAATAAGTGATATTTTTGCTTGATGCTATTTTTGTCGGTATGCAAAATCGTTGTCAAGATTCTCAAACCTTAAAATCAGGCCAGCCGGCAATTGGCGGGTGAAAATTTCAATCAATTCCCATTCCTCACATCAAACTATGCATATAACAATAGCTTTTATGCTGAATGACGGCTATCCGGCTGTCCCTATCCAAAAATTGAGAAATCCATAAGTGTCCCTACCTACTTTGCGCCGAAGCAATACGAATCAAAAAGAACTACGAATGGGGACTTAGAATAATTTTTCATTTTTCCCAACTTTGAAAATAATCACTTGAAAAAAATCTTAGAATCCAAAGAATAGTATACTTGATCGTTCTACAAGTCGAAAATTGGAAAAATAAGTGATATTTTTGCTTGATGCTATTTTTGTCGGTATGCAAAATCGTTGTCAAGATTCTCAAACCTTAAAATCAGGCCAGCCGGCAATTGGCGGGTGAAAATTTCAATCAATTCCCATTCCTCACATCAAACTATGCATATAACAATAGCTTTTATGCTGAATGACGGCTATCCGGCTGTCCCTATCCAAAAATTGAGAAATCCATAAGTGTCCCTACCTACTTTGCGCCGAAGCAATACGAATCAAAAAGAACTACGAATGGGGACTTAGAATAATTTTTCATTTTTCCCAACTTTGAAAATAATCACTTGAAAAAAATCTTAGAATCCAAAGAATAGTATACTTGATCGTTCTACAAGTCGAAAATTGGAAAAATAAGTGATATTTTTGCTTGATGCTATTTTTGTCGGTATGCAAAATCGTTGTCAA
>NW_026973936.1:77500-82500 GCF_034640455.1 Diachasmimorpha longicaudata | reverse complement strand
AAAAAATCTTAGAATCCAAAGAATAGTATACTTGATCGTTCTACAAGTCGAAAATTGGAAAAATAAGTGATATTTTTGCTTGATGCTATTTTTGTCGGTATGCAAAATCGTTGTCAAGATTCTCAAACCTTAAAATCAGGCCAGCCGGCAATTGGCGGGTGAAAATTTCAATCAATTCCCATTCCTCACATCAAACTATGCATATAACAATAGCTTTTATGCTGAATGACGGCTATCCGGCTGTCCCTATCCAAAAATTGAGAAATCCATAAGTGTCCCTACCTACTTTGCGCCGAAGCAATACGAATCAAAAAGAACTACGAATGGGGACTTAGAATAATTTTTCATTTTTCCCAACTTTGAAAATAATCACTTGAAAAAAATCTTAGAATCCAAGGAATAGTATACTTGATCGTTCTACAAGTCGAAAATTGGAAAAATAAGTGATATTTTTGCTTGATGCTATTTTTGTCGGTATGCAAAATCGTTGTCAAGATTCTCAAACCTTAAAATCAGGCCAGCCGGCAATTGGCGGGTGAAAATTTCAATCAATTCCCATTCCTCACATCAAACTATGCATATAACAATAGCTTTTATGCTGAATGACGGCTATCCGGCTGTCCCTATCCAAAAATTGAGAAATCCATAAGTGTCCCTACCTACTTTGCGCCGAAGCAATACGAATCAAAAAGAACTACGAATGGGGACTTAGAATAATTTTTCATTTTTCCCAACTTTGAAAATAATCACTTGAAAAAAATCTTAGAATCCAAAGAATAGTATACTTGATCGTTCTACAAGTCGAAAATTGGAAAAATAAGTGATATTTTTGCTTGATGCTATTTTTGTCGGTATGCAAAATCGTTGTCAAGATTCTCAAACCTTAAAATCAGGCCAGCCGGCAATTGGCGGGTGAAAATTTCAATCAATTCCCATTCCTCACATCAAACTATGCATATAACAATAGCTTCTATGCTGAATGACGGCTATCCGGCTGTCCCTATCCAAAAATTGAGAAAGCCATAAGTGTCCCTACCTACTTTGCGCCGAAGCAATACGAATCAAAAAGAACTACGAATGGGGACTTAGAATAATTTTTCATTTTTCCCAACTTTGAAAATAATCACTTGAAAAAAATCTTAGAATCCAAAGAATAGTATACTTGATCGTTCTACAAGTCGAAAATTGGAAAAATAAGTGATATTTTTGCTTGATGCTATTTTTGTCGGTATGCAAAATCGTTGTCAAGATTCTCAAACCTTAAAATCAGGCCAGCCGGCAATTGGCGGGTGAAAATTTCAATCAATTCCCATTCCTCACATCAAACTATGCATATAACAATAGCTTCTATGCTGAATGACGGCTATCCGGCTGTCCCTATCCAAAAATTGAGAAAGCCATAAGTGTCCCTACCTACTTTGCGCCGAAGCAATACGAATCAAAAAGAACTACGAATGGGGACTTAGAATAATTTTTCATTTTTCCCAACTTTGAAAATAATCACTTGAAAAAAATCTTAGAATCCAAAGAATAGTATACTTGATCGTTCTACAAGTCGAAAATTGGAAAAATAAGTGATATTTTTGCTTGATGCTATTTTTGTCGGTATGCAAAATCGTTGTCAAGATTCTCAAACCTTAAAATCAGGCCAGCCGGCAATTGGCGGGTGAAAATTTCAATCAATTCCCATTCCTCACATCAAACTATGCATATAACAATAGCTTTTATGCTGAATGACGGCTATCCGGCTGTCCCTATCCAAAAATTGAGAAATCCATAAGTGTCCCTACCTACTTTGCGCCGAAGCAATACGAATCAAAAAGAACTACGAATGGGGACTTAGAATAATTTTTCATTTTTCCCAACTTTGAAAATAATCACTTGAAAAAAATCTTAGAATCCAAAGAATAGTATACTTGATCGTTCTACAAGTCGAAAATTGGAAAAATAAGTGATATTTTTGCTTGATGCTATTTTTGTCGGTATGCAAAATCGTTGTCAAGATTCTCAAACCTTAAAATCAGGCCAGCCGGCAATTGGCGGGTGAAAATTTCAATCAATTCCCATTCCTCACATCAAACTATGCATATAACAATAGCTTTTATGCTGAATGACGGCTATCCGGCTGTCCCTATCCAAAAATTGAGAAATCCATAAGTGTCCCTACCTACTTTGCGCCGAAGCAATACGAATCAAAAAGAACTACGAATGGGGACTTAGAATAATTTTTCATTTTTCCCAACTTTGAAAATAATCACTTGAAAAAAATCTTAGAATCCAAAGAATAGTATACTTGATCGTTCTACAAGTCGAAAATTGGAAAAATAAGTGATATTTTTACTTGATGCTATTTTTGTCGGTATGCAAAATCGTTGTCAAGATTCTCAAACCTTAAAATCAGGCCAGCCGGCAATTGGCGGGTGAAAATTTCAATCAATTCCCATTCCTCACATCAAACTATGCATATAACAATAGCTTCTATGCTGAATGACGGCTATCCGGCTGTCCCTATCCAAAAATTGAGAAAGCCATAAGTGTCCCTACCTACTTTGCGCCGAAGCAATACGAATCAAAAAGAACTACGAATGGGGACTTAGAATAATTTTTCATTTTTCCCAACTTTGAAAATAATCACTTGAAAAAAATCTTAGAATCCAAAGAATAGTATACTTGATCGTTCTACAAGTCGAAAATTGGAAAAATAAGTGATATTTTTGCTTGATGCTATTTTTGTCGGTATGCAAAATCGTTGTCAAGATTCTCAAACCTTAAAATCAGGCCAGCCGGCAATTGGCGGGTGAAAATTTCAATCAATTCCCATTCCTCACATCAAACTATGCATATAACAATAGCTTTTATGCTGAATGACGGCTATCCGGCTGTCCCTATCCAAAAATTGAGAAATCCATAAGTGTCCCTACCTACTTTGCGCCGAAGCAATACGAATCAAAAAGAACTACGAATGGGGACTTAGAATAATTTTTCATTTTTCCCAACTTTGAAAATAATCACTTGAAAAAAATCTTAGAATCCAAAGAATAGTATACTTGATCGTTCTACAAGTCGAAAATTGGAAAAATAAGTGATATTTTTGCTTGATGCTATTTTTGTCGGTATGCAAAATCGTTGTCAAGATTCTCAAACCTTAAAATCAGGCCAGCCGGCAATTGGCGGGTGAAAATTTCAATCAATTCCCATTCCTCACATCAAACTATGCATATAACAATAGCTTTTATGCTGAATGACGGCTATCCGGCTGTCCCTATCCAAAAATTGAGAAATCCATAAGTGTCCCTACCTACTTTGCGCCGAAGCAATACGAATCAAAAAGAACTACGAATGGGGACTTAGAATAATTTTTCATTTTTCCCAACTTTGAAAATAATCACTTGAAAAAAATCTTAGAATCCAAGGAATAGTATACTTGATCGTTCTACAAGTCGAAAATTGGAAAAATAAGTGATATTTTTGCTTGATGCTATTTTTGTCGGTATGCAAAATCGTTGTCAAGATTCTCAAACCTTAAAATCAGGCCAGCCGGCAATTGGCGGGTGAAAATTTCAATCAATTCCCATTCCTCACATCAAACTATGCATATAACAATAGCTTTTATGCTGAATGACGGCTATCCGGCTGTCCCTATCCAAAAATTGAGAAATCCATAAGTGTCCCTACCTACTTTGCGCCGAAGCAATACGAATCAAAAAGAACTACGAATGGGGACTTAGAATAATTTTTCATTTTTCCCAACTTTGAAAATAATCACTTGAAAAAAATCTTAGAATCCAAAGAATAGTATACTTGATCGTTCTACAAGTCGAAAATTGGAAAAATAAGTGATATTTTTGCTTGATGCTATTTTTGTCGGTATGCAAAATCGTTGTCAAGATTCTCAAACCTTAAAATCAGGCCAGCCGGCAATTGGCGGGTGAAAATTTCAATCAATTCCCATTCCTCACATCAAACTATGCATATAACAATAGCTTCTATGCTGAATGACGGCTATCCGGCTGTCCCTATCCAAAAATTGAGAAAGCCATAAGTGTCCCTACCTACTTTGCGCCGAAGCAATACGAATCAAAAAGAACTACGAATGGGGACTTAGAATAATTTTTCATTTTTCCCAACTTTGAAAATAAACACTTGAAAAAAATCTTAGAATCCAAAGAATAGTATACTTGATCGTTCTACAAGTCGAAAATTGGAAAAATAAGTGATATTTTTGCTTGATTCTATTTTTGTTGGTATGCAAAAATAGCATCACAGAATTTTTAATTGAAAAAAATTATATTCATGTATAATTGAATGCATAAAATTAAACTAAATTCTATAAAACTAATTTATAATTTATCAGGTAACCGATATTATTAATTTTTAGTGATGACTTGAAAAGTTGATGCTATTTTTGTTGGTATGCAACAATAGCATCACAGAATTTTTATTTGAAAAAAATTATATTCATGTATAATTGAATGCATAAAATTAAACTAAATTCTATAAAACTAATTTATAATTTATCAGGTAACCGATATTATTAATTTTTAGTGATGACTTGAAAAGTTGATGCTATTTTTGTTGGTATGCAAAAATAGCATCACAGAATTTTTAATTGAAAAAAATATATATTCAGATATAATTGAATGCATAAAATTAAACTAAATTCTATACAACTAATTTATATTTTATCAAGTAACCGATATTATTAATTTTCAATGATGTCTTGGAACGTTGATGCTATTTTTGTTGGTATGCAAAAATAGCATCACAGAATTTTTAATTAAAAAAAATATATATTCATATATAATTGAATGCATACAATGAAACTAAATTCTATACAACTAATTTATATTTTATCAAGTAACCGATATTATTAATTTTCAATGATGTCTTGGAACGTTGATCCTATTTTTGTTGGTATGCAAAAATAGCATCACAGAATTTTTCATTGAAAAAAATATATATTCATATATAATTGAATGCCTAAAATAAAAATAAATTCT
>NW_026973936.1:65000-67500 GCF_034640455.1 Diachasmimorpha longicaudata | reverse complement strand
TCCGGGGGGGCACGATAATGCGTCCGTCGTGCGGCGAAGTCTGCGCATCGCTTCCCAGCATGCCAGAGGAACATCACCAGCGACTACATCGAGGGACCCAAGGAGGGTGGTGCCCTCAAGGGTTCGTAGTCGCCCGCCGTGCGCCGGGGTACTGCCCTCCCGACGAGGGAAAGGTTCCAGCCTTCGTGCTGTCCACGAGGACGTCGAGGACGTCGCAGGCAACGCGAGACTGACTGCGCAGCCGAGTCAGCCAACGCCGGGATCTTCAAGAACATCAACCGGTGAGTCCACTCAATTATTAGGTAGGGTTCGCGAGTGCCAAGTTAGATTAAGTAGGATCGATAGTCATCGCGTCGCGACCGGAGGCTCACCGGTACCCCCCGTTCCAATAGGTCATCCTCCCCGGACCCCTGCGATCGAGGGACCGGGCGCGCAACGCGACGTTAGAATACTGCAATTGAACATGTCCCGCTCAATTGCAGTAACCGGGGAGGTCTTCCAGTTAATTCGTAAAGAGCGTCTGGACATATTGTTGCTCCAGGAGCCGTATGCCATTCGGGAGGCGAACACCTGGGCCATCCGCGGCTTAGGAGTCGGAATGCGAATTGCCGCGAGCTCAACGGAGCGACCGTGGGCGGCCGTCGTTGCGTGCAACTCCATCGTGGAGATTGCTTACGTGTCCCAATTAAGTAATGCACATTGCGTTTGTGCTGAAGCCCGCGTCCCCGGTGGATCCTTCTTCGTCGTCTCCAGTTATTTTCAATACTCGGACGACATAGAAATCCACCTGAGGCAGCTTGAAAAGGTTCTCAGCTGTCTCAGGGGTCGCCGCGTTCTGGTGGCGGCCGATTCCAACGCCCAACACTCCCTTTGGAGCCCCAGGACCACTGACCGTGGTGTCCTCCTGGGCGAGCTCATCGAGTCTTTCGGTCTCCGCGTCGCGAATGATGCTAGGCAGGGCCCAACCTTCAGGAGTGCCGCAGGTACGTCGTTCATCGACGTCACACTGGCCACTCCTGGCATGTATAAATTCATACGTGCATGGAGGTTGGAGGACGAGTGGTCCACCGGTGACCACACGTCGGTTTTCTTTCGATTAGCGATCCGGAGTTCCTCACAGCGCGTCAATAACTCGGGAGTCGGCGAGGGCTCTACCATGCGGTTCAACGTTCGTCGGGCCGACTGGGAAAAGTTCGAAGCGACCCTCGATGAGGAGGCCCGTGAGAAACTCGTGGACCATCCGCTGGATTCTACAGCGGATGTTGAGAGAATGGCAGAAGTACTGGGTGACGTACTCACCAAAGCCTGCCAAGATTCGATGCCGCGCCGCAGACATTACCGTCGCGCGAATCCGTGGTGGACCGAGGAGCTGACCAGCAAACGCAAACTGGTCAGTCGTCTCCGAAACGGCTACCGAAGGGAGACTAACCCTGACGCGCGAAAAATTAAACAGAGTAGATATCGTGTAGTCCTGCGATCGTATACCAGGCTACTTAGGACATCTAAGGAAAATAGCTGGCGCGGATACATCACGACGGAAAGCAACGCGAATCCCTGGGGCTTTCACTACAAATACGCGGCTGATAAATTGCGCGTAGGCACGGTCCTCAGCACACTTAGAACCGCGAATGGCACGACACTTACAATGCGTGAGACTGCTGAGGTCTTGTTGGACACACACGTACCCGACGACGACCCCAACGCAGACACACCGGAACAGACCGACATCCGCGAACGCGTGAAGAACCTAAGGGTTGAAACAGAGGACGCACGAGACTTGACCGACGACCAACTTAAGGGTCTCGTCAAGACCCTTAAGAATGACAAAGCCCCAGGATGCGATTTAGTTGAAGTTAGGGTACTGAAAGTCGCGGTCATGAGGATGCCTCACATCTTCACGCGACTCTTCAACGCCTGCCTTAAGCACGGCGTTTTCCCCACCGTTTGGAAAGTCGGCACACTTCGTGCTCTCCTCAAAGGAGTTCACAAGGATGTGTCCGACCCCAAATCCTACCGTCCCATTTGCCTCTTGTCGGTTGTCGGGAAATTTTTCGAAAAGGTCCTGCACGGGATCCTTACGGCGAAAGTCCTTACTGAGGACAAAATATCAGGACGTCAATATGGCTTTCTGCCTGGACGATCCACGGAAGACGCGATAGTAGAGTTGCGTGAACTAGTCGAACGCGGTAACGACAAGAGGTACGTCATTGGACTCCTGTTCGATATCTCAGGTGCCTTTGACAACGTGTGGTGGCCCCTAGTCCTCCAGTCTTTGGCGGATCGAGACTGCCCGAAGAATGTCTTTGAAGTGCTCCGGAGCTACTTCGACAATCGGACTGTCAAGATCGCCTGGAGCGACCAAGAGGTTTCCAAGCCGGCCACCCGGGGCAGTCCGCAAGGATCAGTCCTCGGCCCCGCTTGCTGGAATCTCATGTTCGATGCCCTCCTCAAGAGCATCGAGCAGAATTTCGGCGAAATCGAAGTCGCCTACGCGGACGAC
>NW_026973936.1:50000-60000 GCF_034640455.1 Diachasmimorpha longicaudata | reverse complement strand
TACCTACTTTGCGCCGAAGCAATACGAATCAAAAAGAACTACGAATGGGGACTTAGAATAATTTTTCATTTTTCCCAACTTTGAAAATAATCACTTGAAAAAAATCTTAGAATCCAAAGAATAGTATACTTGATCGTTCTACAAGTCGAAAATTGGAAAAATAAGTGATATTTTTGCTTGATGCTATTTTTGTCGGTATGCAAAATCGTTGTCAAGATTCTCAAACCTTAAAATCAGGCCAGCCGGCAATTGGCGGGTGAAAATTTCAATCAATTCCCATTCCTCACATCAAACTATGCATATAACAATAGCTTCTATGCTGAATGACGGCTATCCGGCTGTCCCTATCCAAAAATTGAGAAAGCCATAAGTGTCCCTACCTACTTTGCGCCGAAGCAATACGAATCAAAAAGAACTACGAATGGGGACTTAGAATAATTTTTCATTTTTCCCAACTTTGAAAATAATCACTTGAAAAAAATCTTAGAATCCAAAGAATAGTATACTTGATCGTTCTACAAGTCGAAAATTGGAAAAATAAGTGATATTTTTGCTTGATGCTATTTTTGTCGGTATGCAAAATCGTTGTCAAGATTCTCAAACCTTAAAATCAGGCCAGCCGGCAATTGGCGGGTGAAAATTTCAATCAATTCCCATTCCTCACATCAAACTATGCATATAACAATAGCTTTTATGCTGAATGACGGCTATCCGGCTGTCCCTATCCAAAAATTGAGAAATCCATAAGTGTCCCTACCTACTTTGCGCCGAAGCAATACGAATCAAAAAGAACTACGAATGGGGACTTAGAATAATTTTTCATTTTTCCCAACTTTGAAAATAATCACTTGAAAAAAATCTTAGAATCCAAAGAATAGTATACTTGATCGTTCTACAAGTCGAAAATTGGAAAAATAAGTGATATTTTTGCTTGATGCTATTTTTGTCGGTATGCAAAATCGTTGTCAAGATTCTCAAACCTTAAAATCAGGCCAGCCGGCAATTGGCGGGTGAAAATTTCAATCAATTCCCATTCCTCACATCAAACTATGCATATAACAATAGCTTTTATGCTGAATGACGGCTATCCGGCTGTCCCTATCCAAAAATTGAGAAATCCATAAGTGTCCCTACCTACTTTGCGCCGAAGCAATACGAATCAAAAAGAACTACGAATGGGGACTTAGAATAATTTTTCATTTTTCCCAACTTTGAAAATAATCACTTGAAAAAAATCTTAGAATCCAAAGAATAGTATACTTGATCGTTCTACAAGTCGAAAATTGGAAAAATAAGTGATATTTTTACTTGATGCTATTTTTGTCGGTATGCAAAATCGTTGTCAAGATTCTCAAACCTTAAAATCAGGCCAGCCGGCAATTGGCGGGTGAAAATTTCAATCAATTCCCATTCCTCACATCAAACTATGCATATAACAATAGCTTCTATGCTGAATGACGGCTATCCGGCTGTCCCTATCCAAAAATTGAGAAAGCCATAAGTGTCCCTACCTACTTTGCGCCGAAGCAATACGAATCAAAAAGAACTACGAATGGGGACTTAGAATAATTTTTCATTTTTCCCAACTTTGAAAATAATCACTTGAAAAAAATCTTAGAATCCAAAGAATAGTATACTTGATCGTTCTACAAGTCGAAAATTGGAAAAATAAGTGATATTTTTGCTTGATGCTATTTTTGTCGGTATGCAAAATCGTTGTCAAGATTCTCAAACCTTAAAATCAGGCCAGCCGGCAATTGGCGGGTGAAAATTTCAATCAATTCCCATTCCTCACATCAAACTATGCATATAACAATAGCTTTTATGCTGAATGACGGCTATCCGGCTGTCCCTATCCAAAAATTGAGAAATCCATAAGTGTCCCTACCTACTTTGCGCCGAAGCAATACGAATCAAAAAGAACTACGAATGGGGACTTAGAATAATTTTTCATTTTTCCCAACTTTGAAAATAATCACTTGAAAAAAATCTTAGAATCCAAAGAATAGTATACTTGATCGTTCTACAAGTCGAAAATTGGAAAAATAAGTGATATTTTTGCTTGATGCTATTTTTGTCGGTATGCAAAATCGTTGTCAAGATTCTCAAACCTTAAAATCAGGCCAGCCGGCAATTGGCGGGTGAAAATTTCAATCAATTCCCATTCCTCACATCAAACTATGCATATAACAATAGCTTTTATGCTGAATGACGGCTATCCGGCTGTCCCTATCCAAAAATTGAGAAATCCATAAGTGTCCCTACCTACTTTGCGCCGAAGCAATACGAATCAAAAAGAACTACGAATGGGGACTTAGAATAATTTTTCATTTTTCCCAACTTTGAAAATAATCACTTGAAAAAAATCTTAGAATCCAAGGAATAGTATACTTGATCGTTCTACAAGTCGAAAATTGGAAAAATAAGTGATATTTTTGCTTGATGCTATTTTTGTCGGTATGCAAAATCGTTGTCAAGATTCTCAAACCTTAAAATCAGGCCAGCCGGCAATTGGCGGGTGAAAATTTCAATCAATTCCCATTCCTCACATCAAACTATGCATATAACAATAGCTTTTATGCTGAATGACGGCTATCCGGCTGTCCCTATCCAAAAATTGAGAAATCCATAAGTGTCCCTACCTACTTTGCGCCGAAGCAATACGAATCAAAAAGAACTACGAATGGGGACTTAGAATAATTTTTCATTTTTCCCAACTTTGAAAATAATCACTTGAAAAAAATCTTAGAATCCAAAGAATAGTATACTTGATCGTTCTACAAGTCGAAAATTGGAAAAATAAGTGATATTTTTGCTTGATGCTATTTTTGTCGGTATGCAAAATCGTTGTCAAGATTCTCAAACCTTAAAATCAGGCCAGCCGGCAATTGGCGGGTGAAAATTTCAATCAATTCCCATTCCTCACATCAAACTATGCATATAACAATAGCTTTTATGCTGAATGACGGCTATCCGGCTGTCCCTATCCAAAAATTGAGAAATCCATAAGTGTCCCTACCTACTTTGCGCCGAAGCAATACGAATCAAAAAGAACTACGAATGGGGACTTAGAATAATTTTTCATTTTTCCCAACTTTGAAAATAATCACTTGAAAAAAATCTTAGAATCCAAAGAATAGTATACTTGATCGTTCTACAAGTCGAAAATTGGAAAAATAAGTGATATTTTTGCTTGATGCTATTTTTGTCGGTATGCAAAATCGTTGTCAAGATTCTCAAACCTTAAAATCAGGCCAGCCGGCAATTGGCGGGTGAAAATTTCAATCAATTCCCATTCCTCACATCAAACTATGCATATAACAATAGCTTTTATGCTGAATGACGGCTATCCGGCTGTCCCTATCCAAAAATTGAGAAATCCATAAGTGTCCCTACCTACTTTGCGCCGAAGCAATACGAATCAAAAAGAACTACGAATGGGGACTTAGAATAATTTTTCATTTTTCCCAACTTTGAAAATAATCACTTGAAAAAAATCTTAGAATCCAAGGAATAGTATACTTGATCGTTCTACAAGTCGAAAATTGGAAAAATAAGTGATATTTTTGCTTGATGCTATTTTTGTCGGTATGCAAAATCGTTGTCAAGATTCTCAAACCTTAAAATCAGGCCAGCCGGCAATTGGCGGGTGAAAATTTCAATCAATTCCCATTCCTCACATCAAACTATGCATATAACAATAGCTTTTATGCTGAATGACGGCTATCCGGCTGTCCCTATCCAAAAATTGAGAAATCCATAAGTGTCCCTACCTACTTTGCGCCGAAGCAATACGAATCAAAAAGAACTACGAATGGGGACTTAGAATAATTTTTCATTTTTCCCAACTTTGAAAATAATCACTTGAAAAAAATCTTAGAATCCAAAGAATAGTATACTTGATCGTTCTACAAGTCGAAAATTGGAAAAATAAGTGATATTTTTGCTTGATGCTATTTTTGTCGGTATGCAAAATCGTTGTCAAGATTCTCAAACCTTAAAATCAGGCCAGCCGGCAATTGGCGGGTGAAAATTTCAATCAATTCCCATTCCTCACATCAAACTATGCATATAACAATAGCTTCTATGCTGAATGACGGCTATCCGGCTGTCCCTATCCAAAAATTGAGAAAGCCATAAGTGTCCCTACCTACTTTGCGCCGAAGCAATACGAATCAAAAAGAACTACGAATGGGGACTTAGAATAATTTTTCATTTTTCCCAACTTTGAAAATAAACACTTGAAAAAAATCTTAGAATCCAAAGAATAGTATACTTGATCGTTCTACAAGTCGAAAATTGGAAAAATAAGTGATATTTTTGCTTGATGCTATTTTTGTCGGTATGCAAAATCGTTGTCAAGATTCTCAAACCTTAAAATCAGGCCAGCCGGCAATTGGCGGGTGAAAATTTCAATCAATTCCCATTCCTCACATCAAACTATGCATATAACAATAGCTTCTATGCTGAATGACGGCTATCCGGCTGTCCCTATCCAAAAATTGAGAAATCCATAAGTGTCCCTACCTACTTTGCGCCGAAGCAATACGAATCAAAAAGAACTACGAATGGGGACTTAGAATAATTTTTCATTTTTCCCAACTTTGAAAATAATCACTTGAAAAAAATCTTAGAATCCAAAGAATAGTATACTTGATCGTTCTACAAGTCGAAAATTGGAAAAATAAGTGATATTTTTGCTTGATGCTATTTTTGTCGGTATGCAAAATCGTTGTCAAGATTCTCAAACCTTAAAATCAGGCCAGCCGGCAATTGGCGGGTGAAAATTTCAATCAATTCCCATTCCTCACATCAAACTATGCATATAACAATAGCTTCTATGCTGAATGACGGCTATCCGGCTGTCCCTATCCAAAAATTGAGAAATCCATAAGTGTCCCTACCTACTTTGCGCCGAAGCAATACGAATCAAAAAGAACTACGAATGGGGACTTAGAATAATTTTTCATTTTTCCCAACTTTGAAAATAATCACTTGAAAAAAATCTTAGAATCCAAAGAATAGTATACTTGATCGTTCTACAAGTCGAAAATTGGAAAAATAAGTGATATTTTTGCTTGATGCTATTTTTGTCGGTATGCAAAATCGTTGTCAAGATTCTCAAACCTTAAAATCAGGCCAGCCGGCAATTGGCGGGTGAAAATTTCAATCAATTCCCATTCCTCACATCAAACTATGCATATAACAATAGCTTTTATGCTGAATGACGGCTATCCGGCTGTCCCTATCCAAAAATTGAGAAATCCATAAGTGTCCCTACCTACTTTGCGCCGAAGCAATACGAATCAAAAAGAACTACGAATGGGGACTTAGAATAATTTTTCATTTTTCCCAACTTTGAAAATAATCACTTGAAAAAAATCTTAGAATCCAAAGAATAGTATACTTGATCGTTCTACAAGTCGAAAATTGGAAAAATAAGTGATATTTTTGCTTGATGCTATTTTTGTCGGTATGCAAAATCGTTGTCAAGATTCTCAAACCTTAAAATCAGGCCAGCCGGCAATTGGCGGGTGAAAATTTCAATCAATTCCCATTCCTCACATCAAACTATGCATATAACAATAGCTTTTATGCTGAATGACGGCTATCCGGCTGTCCCTATCCAAAAATTGAGAAATCCATAAGTGTCCCTACCTACTTTGCGCCGAAGCAATACGAATCAAAAAGAACTACGAATGGGGACTTAGAATAATTTTTCATTTTTCCCAACTTTGAAAATAATCACTTGAAAAAAATCTTAGAATCCAAGGAATAGTATACTTGATCGTTCTACAAGTCGAAAATTGGAAAAATAAGTGATATTTTTGCTTGATGCTATTTTTGTCGGTATGCAAAATCGTTGTCAAGATTCTCAAACCTTAAAATCAGGCCAGCCGGCAATTGGCGGGTGAAAATTTCAATCAATTCCCATTCCTCACATCAAACTATGCATATAACAATAGCTTTTATGCTGAATGACGGCTATCCGGCTGTCCCTATCCAAAAATTGAGAAATCCATAAGTGTCCCTACCTACTTTGCGCCGAAGCAATACGAATCAAAAAGAACTACGAATGGGGACTTAGAATAATTTTTCATTTTTCCCAACTTTGAAAATAATCACTTGAAAAAAATCTTAGAATCCAAAGAATAGTATACTTGATCGTTCTACAAGTCGAAAATTGGAAAAATAAGTGATATTTTTGCTTGATGCTATTTTTGTCGGTATGCAAAATCGTTGTCAAGATTCTCAAACCTTAAAATCAGGCCAGCCGGCAATTGGCGGGTGAAAATTTCAATCAATTCCCATTCCTCACATCAAACTATGCATATAACAATAGCTTCTATGCTGAATGACGGCTATCCGGCTGTCCCTATCCAAAAATTGAGAAAGCCATAAGTGTCCCTACCTACTTTGCGCCGAAGCAATACGAATCAAAAAGAACTACGAATGGGGACTTAGAATAATTTTTCATTTTTCCCAACTTTGAAAATAAACACTTGAAAAAAATCTTAGAATCCAAAGAATAGTATACTTGATCGTTCTACAAGTCGAAAATTGGAAAAATAAGTGATATTTTTGCTTGATGCTATTTTTGTCGGTATGCAAAATCGTTGTCAAGATTCTCAAACCTTAAAATCAGGCCAGCCGGCAATTGGCGGGTGAAAATTTCAATCAATTCCCATTCCTCACATCAAACTATGCATATAACAATAGCTTCTATGCTGAATGACGGCTATCCGGCTGTCCCTATCCAAAAATTGAGAAATCCATAAGTGTCCCTACCTACTTTGCGCCGAAGCAATACGAATCAAAAAGAACTACGAATGGGGACTTAGAATAATTTTTCATTTTTCCCAACTTTGAAAATAATCACTTGAAAAAAATCTTAGAATCCAAAGAATAGTATACTTGATCGTTCTACAAGTCGAAAATTGGAAAAATAAGTGATATTTTTGCTTGATGCTATTTTTGTCGGTATGCAAAATCGTTGTCAAGATTCTCAAACCTTAAAATCAGGCCAGCCGGCAATTGGCGGGTGAAAATTTCAATCAATTCCCATTCCTCACATCAAACTATGCATATAACAATAGCTTCTATGCTGAATGACGGCTATCCGGCTGTCCCTATCCAAAAATTGAGAAATCCATAAGTGTCCCTACCTACTTTGCGCCGAAGCAATACGAATCAAAAAGAACTACGAATGGGGACTTAGAATAATTTTTCATTTTTCCCAACTTTGAAAATAATCACTTGAAAAAAATCTTAGAATCCAAAGAATAGTATACTTGATCGTTCTACAAGTCGAAAATTGGAAAAATAAGTGATATTTTTGCTTGATGCTATTTTTGTCGGTATGCAAAATCGTTGTCAAGATTCTCAAACCTTAAAATCAGGCCAGCCGGCAATTGGCGGGTGAAAATTTCAATCAATTCCCATTCCTCACATCAAACTATGCATATAACAATAGCTTTTATGCTGAATGACGGCTATCCGGCTGTCCCTATCCAAAAATTGAGAAATCCATAAGTGTCCCTACCTACTTTGCGCCGAAGCAATACGAATCAAAAAGAACTACGAATGGGGACTTAGAATAATTTTTCATTTTTCCCAACTTTGAAAATAATCACTTGAAAAAAATCTTAGAATCCAAAGAATAGTATACTTGATCGTTCTACAAGTCGAAAATTGGAAAAATAAGTGATATTTTTGCTTGATTCTATTTTTGTTGGTATGCAAAAATAGCATCACAGAATTTTTAATTGAAAAAAATTATATTCATGTATAATTGAATGCATAAAATTAAACTAAATTCTATAAAACTAATTTATAATTTATCAGGTAACCGATATTATTAATTTTTAGTGATGACTTGAAAAGTTGATGCTATTTTTGTTGGTATGCAAAAATAGCATCACAGAATTTTTAATTGAAAAAAATTATATTCATGTATAATTGAATGCATAAAATTAAACTAAATTCTATAAAACTAATTTATAATTTATCAGGTAACCGATATTATTAATTTTTAGTGATGACTTGAAAAGTTGATGCTATTTTTGTTGGTATGCAACAATAGCATCACAGAATTTTTATTTGAAAAAAATTATATTCATGTATAATTGAATGCATAAAATTAAACTAAATTCTATAAAACTAATTTATAATTTATCAGGTAACCGATATTATTAATTTTTAGTGATGACTTGAAAAGTTGATGCTATTTTTGTTGGTATGCAAAAATAGCATCACAGAATTTTTAATTGAAAAAAATATATATTCAGATATAATTGAATGCATAAAATTAAACTAAATTCTATACAACTAATTTATATTTTATCAAGTAACCGATATTATTAATTTTCAATGATGTCTTGGAACGTTGATGCTATTTTTGTTGGTATGCAAAAATAGCATCACAGAATTTTTAATTAAAAAAAATATATATTCATATATAATTGAATGCATACAATGAAACTAAATTCTATACAACTAATTTATATTTTATCAAGTAACCGATATTATTAATTTTCAATGATGTCTTGGAACGTTGATCCTATTTTTGTTGGTATGCAAAAATAGCATCACAGAATTTTTCATTGAAAAAAATATATATTCATATATAATTGAATGCCTAAAATAAAAATAAATTCTATACAACTAATTTATATTTTATCAAGTAACCGATATTATTAATTTTCAATGATGTCTTGGAACGTTGATGCTATTTTTGTTGGTATGCAAAAATAGCATCACAGAATTTTTCATTGAAAAAAATATATATTCATATATAATTGAATGCCTAAAATAAAAATAAATTCTATGTAACTAATTTATAATTTATCAAGTAACCGATATTATTAATTTTCAATGATGTCTTGGAACGTTGATCCTATTTTTGTTGGTATGCAAAAATAGAATCACAGAATTTTTAATTAAAAAAAATATATATTCATATATAATTGAATCCATAAAATTAAACTAAATTCTATACAACTATTTTATAGTTTATCAAGTAACCGATATTATTAATTTTCAATGATGTCTTGGAACGTTGATGCTATTTTTGTTGGTATGCAAAAATAGCATCACAGAATTTTTAATTGAAAAAAATTATATTCATATATAATTGAATGCATAAAATTAAACTAAATTCTATATAACTAATTTATAATTTATCAGGTAACCGATATTATTAATTTTTAGTGATGACTTGAAAAGTTGATGCTATTTTTGTTGGTATGCAAAAATAGCATCACAGAATTTTTAATTGAAAAAAATATATATTCAGATATAATTGAATGCATAAAATTAAACTAAATTCTATACAACTAATTTATATTTTATCAAGTAACCGATATTATTAATTTTCAATGATGTCTTGGAACGTTGATCCTATTTTTGTTGGTATGCAAAAATAGCATCACAGAATTTTTAATTAAAAAAAATATATATTCATATATAATTGAATGCATAAAATGAAACTAAATTCTATACAACTAATTTATATTTTATCAAGTAACCGATATTATTAATTTTCAATGATGTCTTGGAACGTTGATCCTATTTTTGTTGGTATGCAAAAATAGCATCACAGAATTTTTCATTGAAAAAAATATATATTCATATATAATTGAATGCCTAAAATAAAAATAAATTCTATACAACTAATTTATATTTTATCAAGTAACCGATATTATTAATTTTCAATGATGTCTTGGAACGTTGATGCTATTTTTGTTGGTATGCAAAAATAGCATCACAGAATTTTTCATTGAAAAAAATATATATTCATATATAATTGAATGCCTAAAATAAAAATAAATTCTATGTAACTAATTTATAATTTATCAAGTAACCGATATTATTAATTTTCAATGATGTCTTGGAACGTTGATCCTATTTTTGTTGGTATGCAAAAATAGAATCACAGAATTTTTAATTTAAAAAAATATATATTCATATATAATTGAATCCATAAAATTAAACTAAATTC
>NW_026973936.1:42500-47500 GCF_034640455.1 Diachasmimorpha longicaudata | reverse complement strand
TGTGCATGGAATCCACTCGTGTTCTCGCATGAGGATGCGAGGATAAATAAACACCACAGCCAAATCGATAGTAAGAATGTGGAAAACTTAAATAGCGAAAAGAGCAAGCCGATGAATGAGACTAAACAAATGCTGGTATGCAATTGCGAGGTACAGCATAGTCGAAAGCTTCACGTAGTGATGCTTAGGAGGCAACTCTCTTTTTTTTTTTTTTTTTTTTGTGTGCATGGAATCCCCCTCATCCTACAAGCGTCTGAGTAATAAGAGCTGAAACTCACGCGAGGGGGAGATACCTATGGGGTACTAGACCGGTACCACTAGATTGCTAATTGTAGAACACACAAATGTAGGGAGTGGTGCCCCTACCCGCATGTTTGCCGTGTGTGGAAACCCGTAACCTTGGTGGAGGTGCCTGGTACGCTGAGGAAAATCATCTCTGCGGATTTGATGGACCAACACGCTGCTTCGGTCTCTTTCCTGGGCTAAACGGGCGGTCGAGGGACTAGCCAGCCCTAGATCAATCGGCTTTGGCGAGTGCGGAGGCTGCAGCGGCAAGACACTCTTTTCCCAGAATGCGGGCCCACTTTTGCGGGGTGGAATCCTGCATGAGGAGAGGGTGTCGAGTTTAGCTTGTAGTCAACCGTGCTATATCTGACTCGTAGCTCTCACGATGTGTCCGCTATCCTATGGAAGCCACCACATTCGTGCCACTTTTGAGGGTCCACGGAGGCTGGAGCGCGAGAAAGATGAATGAAATATAAATTGACTGTATGGATACCAAAAATAAAAACACCGCACTTAAATCAACGAACACAAATAACAAAGAAACCACTGCACAAAGAAAGACGGGCGCAAGATCCAGGCTCGAGAACACTAAGATTCAAGTTAACAAGGACAAGTCCACACGAGCAAAAATCGAAACCAACAAAAATTTGAAATTGGGAACTAAGCTGGACAGCCATGCAACAGCAATGGACTGTGAAGAGCAAAGTCTTAAGAGAGCGAGGAGCGACCTTAGCTCCTCCTCTAGCGATAGCACTGAGGCAAAAGCTAAGAAAACGCAAAAGAAGACGATTACTCATTTCGAGAGCGATAGCTCGAGTGAGGAGGAGCCAGAGGTGCCATGCGCTGACCTCGGCACTGATAAAGTGCCGCGGACGGCATACAGGCATCTCGCAACAATCAAAAACGCCCTGGACACGTCAAGTGACCAGGGCAAAAAAGCAGACAGGAGCCTAGACTCCTTAATGGAAATTATTGCTACCCTGACAGCGCGATGTGCTAAGCTGCAGGGAAGCGTGGACTCCCTGAGGGAAGTCGGGGTAACAACCCAGAAAAAAGAGCCGGGCGTTACATACGCCGGTATTGTGCGAAAGCTGACAGCCCCACGGCTGCCAGCCAAAGCACAACCAATGAGGAAGGAACCGGTGCAAACCGTGTTCCTCAAACCGAAGAACTCGAAAGAGTTCGAAAACATGGGACAAGCGAAAAGCCAGTTAATGAAGGTGTTCAACCCGAACACCGAAAAGGTACGGATCAAGAACATCCGTACGACTAAATGGGGAATCGTTATCACGACCCCAACAGAAAACGAAGCGCAGAGGCTTGGTCAGAGTAAAAATCTGACGAAGACTTTCTCGATTGAGGAGCCAAAAAAGAGGCTCCCAAGGATCATCATATATGATGTTCCTAAAGAAATGACAGAGGCTGAGTTGGGCAGCGCTGTCTATGAGCAAAATGGGCTAGCAGAGAACAAAGAGCTTTTTGAGAAGCAATTTTCTCTGAAATTTAAAACGGGAAAGAATGGTGGTAAAACCACGAACTGGGTTGCGGAGGTTACTCCGCAGATGAGGAATAAAATATTGGCAAAACAGCGTCTTTATATACAGTGGAACGCTTGTAGAATCCGTGACTTCCTTCTCGTCACGCGATGCTTCAAATGCCAAGGCTTCGGCCACTTGGCGAAGCATTGCGAGAGAGATTCTTGTTGCTCGATTTGTGCAACAGTGGGACACAAGGGGCCTGAGTGCCCAAACAAACAAAATGTGCAGGAACACAAATGTGTAAACTGCCACAAATCTAAGAAGCCACATAACCATGTAGCCACGTTCAAGGACTGCCCATCATATAAGCAGGCCTTGGAGAGACTAGTCGAAAGAATAGATTATGGACAATAAACATTCTAAAAATCCACAGGTGGATGTAGGTCTAAAAGTAGTGCAACTGAACTGCAGAAGAGCAAGAAAAGTCATGCCTGAAATCCGGCAAATAGCCGTGACAAAAGGGTATGATGTACTCTTGCTCCAAGAACCATATAATAACAAAAACGGTATAGAGGGCCTTGGAATGGGTACAAGAATCGTTAAACATGGAAATACACCACCATGGGCGATTATAGCTGTTATAAACCCAGAAATCACAGTAACAAAGCTCGGACACTTGTGTAACACACACTTTGTGATCGCTGAGCTGATACACAACAACAAAAGCACGTATGTGGCAAGTGGATATTTCCAACTCTGCCAAGACATAGATGGACATATAGATCACGTGCAAAAAGTGATGGAACAGCTGAGAGGTAAAGAACTCTTAATTGCCATAGATGCTAATGCATGCTCCACCCTATGGGGAGCAAAGAAGACAAACACCAAAGGTGAAAAACTCGAAGCATTGATCGCCCAGTGGGGATTGCAGGTCGTAAATGAGGGGGACACGGCTACCGTCTCATCGGAAGTCGGAGAAGGTCACCCAGATGTGACGCTGGCAACACCTAAAATGTATGAAAACATCTCCGGATGGAAAGTACACGATGGGTGGACATCCAGCGATCACAGAGCAATCACGTTCACAATTAAATCCAGTAAAAACGTGAAAATAGTCACTACCCAGAGCAGCGACAGCTGCAAAGGGTATGTGACGAGTAAAGCCGACTGGAATCTCTTTACGGAGCGATTAATGCAAGAGTGGCATAGGAAACCGTATAACGATCTAACTAACCGAACCCAGGTCATCGAGCAGGTAAAACACCTCAGTAAAGCACTACGGAAAGCCTGCAACACGTCCATTCCTATTCGGAATAGTCGAGCCAGGAAGGTTCCATGGTGGAATCCTGAGCTCACAAGACTCAAAAAAGTGGCATACAGGGCTAGAAGGAAACTTCAAAGGACTAAAGATCCTACAAAGAGAGCACAAAAACTCGAAGAATACAGAAGGGAGAAATGGATCTACACACAGAACATTTTCGAAGCACGCACAAATAAATGGAAAGAATTCGTTACCCTTAACGGGAACGAGGATCCATGGAGTTTTGTATACAAACTCCAGACAGGAAAAATAAAGACCAAAGATGTAATAAATAACATAAAGTGCGACAATGAGTACACTACTGACTGGCAAGCTACGGCCAAAGCCATGATGGATAAGTTGTTTCCGGAAGACGGCGAGGATGGAGAGACGGAGGGCCAGAGGCGAGTCCGGGCTCTGAACAAGCAAACACCAGAAGGCGAAATGAGACTCTTCACCAAAGAAGAGCTAACAGCATGCATAAACAAGATGAAGTTGAAAAAAGCCCCCGGGCCAGACAACTTCAGCTTGGACATATTGAAAGCTGCAATGCCAATAATAAGCGAAGACCTGCTTAAAATATACAACGCCTGTCTTATACACTCCCTTTTTCCAGATTCCTGGAAAATCGGGAGAGTAGTAACAATTAAGAAGGGCCCCGACAAAGACGAAACGGACCCGTCGTCATATCGGCCAATCTGTCTCCTACCAATCCTCGGTAAGATACTGGAAGCACTTATGCTAACCAAACTAACTGGGGTAATTGAACCACAATTATCCCAAAATCAATATGGCTTCAGATGTGGTAGATCCACGGAAGACGCCATAGTCCAGTTCAGAAATATAGTGAAAAACTCAAATCAAAAATACGTCATGGTCATTTTCCTCGACATAAAAGGTGCCTTCGATAATGTGTGGTGGCCCAGTGTTCTGAGAGCGCTCAGAGAGAAAAATTGCCCCAAAAAGCTATACTTGCTCATCAACAATTACCTCTGTAACAGGAAGGTAATGATGAGGGAGTCTGCTCGTGAGGCTATCAAGCCTGTCAATAAAGGCTGCCCTCAGGGCTCAGTCATCGGACCCACGCTTTGGAACCTCATCTTCGACTCAAATCTGAACATGCTTGAAAATATGAGCTACAAGACGTTAGCTTATGCTGACGATCAAGTACTTCTAATTGAAGGACACAGCAGAACAGATTTAGAGAAAAAAGGCCAAGCCGCACTAGATGCGATAGTTAGTTGGTGTGACGAGAACAAGCTCACGCTTGCTGCACATAAGTGTGAAATGTTACTTGCAAAAGGGAACTTTCACAAAAAGACGTCTCCGGACGTCAGAATTAAAGGAATCAGAGTGAAAAGAACAGAACTCTACAAGTACCTAGGAATCACCTTCGGTACAGGCTTAAGTGTACAAGAACACGTGAGAAAAATCTCCGAGCGAACCAAGGACCTATTTGAAAGGCTAGGTAGAGTGGCCCGAAGAGAATGGGGAATAGGTCTAAAAGCGATGGGAACAATATACAAAGGTCTCTTCGTGCCGATAGCTACCTATGCGGCAGCAGGATGGCACGATAGAATGCTAAAACATGTCAAGGTTAAACTTGACATGGCTCAGAGATTTGCACTGATCAAAGTCACAGGTGCATATCGAACCGTTTCCGCGCAAGCGCTGACGGTTCTGACGGGGAATGTGCCCGTCACGCTGGAATGTATCCGCAGAACAGCGCAATATAATCTGAGAAAAGGGAAGAAAATAGAGATCGAGGATCTTGTACATGACCCCGAGACGCGAAATTCCGGGGAGAGGCTAGAAAAATGGAAAGCACGAGTCCTGAAAGACATCGATAGTAAAATCAACGAAATGTGGCAGAGAGAGTGGGAAAACTCTGAAAAGGGTAGAACCACTTTCAAATATCTGCCAAACGTCATCACACG
>NW_026973936.1:32500-37500 GCF_034640455.1 Diachasmimorpha longicaudata | reverse complement strand
CGTAAGAGTGTTCGTCGGGGTAACCCAAAATGACCTGGAGACGCCGTCGGGAGATCCAGAAAGAGTTTTCTTTTCTGTATAAGCGTTCGAGTTCCCTGGAAACTTTTAGCAAGGAGATAGGGTTTGGAACGCGAAGAGCACCGCAGTTGCGGCGGTGTCTGGATCTTCCCCTCGGACCTTGAAAATCCAGGAGAGGGCCACGTGGAGGTGTCGCGCCGGTTCGTACCCATATCCGCAGCAGGTCTCCAAGGTAAAGAGCCTCTAGTCGAGAGATTAATGTAGGTAAGGGAAGTCGGCAAATTGGATCCGTAACTTCGGAATAAGGATTGGCTCTGAGGAGCGGGGCGTGTCGGGCTTGGTCGGGAAGTGGGTTTGGCTAACGTGCCGGGCCTGGGCGAGGTGAATGGATCAGTAATGTTTCAGAATCCGAGCTCGGTCCCGTGCCTTGGCCTCCCACGGATCTTCCTTGCTGCGAGGCTTCTGTGATACTTCACCGTGTCGTAGTCGTTCTCTTCGGCCGCCATTCAACGCTCAGCTCAGAACTGGCACGGACTAGGAGAATCCGACTGTCTAATTAAAACAAAGCATTGCGATGGCCCTAGCGGGTGATGACGCAATGTGATTTCTGCCCAGTGCTCTGAATGTCAACGTGAAGAAATTCAAAAAAGCGCGGGTAAACGGCGGGAGTAACTATGACTCTCTTAAGGTAGCCAAATGCCTCGTCATCTAATTAGTGACGCGCATGAATGGATTAACGACGATTCTCGCTGTCCCTACCTACTGCCCGCAGGGGGTGTAATGGCGGGTAAAACCGCCCTTACACACGGGGTGTGACGACCCCGCGGTCCCTGAGTCGAACTTGGTGTAAGGATTGGGATCCCCCTTTTGGGGGGTCACAATAATTATACCTAGGGGGGTTGCAGGTGCAGGGTGAGTCCCTGTACCCATGGGGGGGTTTCGGAGGGGGGGGGGTCGCGAATTGGGTCGCGAGCGAGGGCGAAATCGACTGGTGGAGGGGTGGTTCCACGTGGTGGAGGGGTGGGTCCACGTGGTGGAGGGCGAAATCGGCGGGTGGAGGGGCGCGAGACCTACTTACTGGGGGGTTCGGAGGGGGAGGGTCGCGGATTTGGTCACGGTGGGGTGGGCCGGACTTCGGGAAACGCGAGGGAGGGCGAAATCGGCTGGTGGAGGGGTGGTTCCACGTGGTGGAGGGCGGAATCGGTTGGTGGACGGGGAATTCCACGCGCGGGTGGGGGTTCGGGGGGACAGGCTGCTTCGCAGTGCGAAGGGCATGGACACTGCGGTTCTCGCAAGTGGTTCCAGCCACGCGTTAGTAGTCGGAACCTCCCGCAACGGTGGAGGCCGGCGAAAACGCGACGCCACACGTGGGGGTTGGGTCAGGGGGAGTGGGTGGGTATCCCTCGGAAAAGGGACGGTTCGCGGGGTGGTGCGGGGGAGGGGGGACTGGCTGCTTCGCAGTGCGAAGGGCATGGGCATTGCGGTTCTCGCAACTAGTTCCAGCCACGCGCTAGTAGTTGGAACCTCCCGCAACGGTGGAGGCCGGCGAAAACGCGACGCCACACGTGGGGCTGGGTCTCAGGGGGAGTGGGTGGGTATCCCTCGGGAAAGGGACGGTTCGCGGGGTGGGTCGTCGGGCGGGATGGGTGGGTTCCCCCTTTCTGTGGGTCTGCTCCCTCTCTGCTCCTCTCTCGAGGGGAGTCGAGGCGGAGCACTCCTTCAGCGCCTCCACCGGGCCCCGATCCGAGCTCCCCAGCTCGGCGGGAACCGGAAGGCTCCCTCCCAGGGACGGTGCTCAGCGTCCCGAGCTACCCAGCTCGGTGCCGCTGGGAATCGTCCCATCTAATCCTAATATTCTTATTCATTCTTTTTCTTTTACTTTTCAGCTTTTCAGCTCTTGCCTTTTGGCACGGCCGACGACCGTATCGTCTACTTCAACCATGGCAGGGCATTTTTGCAAATCTTGTCCGGAGGCTAAACTGCCCCCAATCGGATCTCCGGGGGGGCACAAAAATGCGTCCGTCGTGCGGCGAAGTCTGCGCATCGCTTCTCAGCATGCCAGAGGACCACCTACAGCGACTACATCGAGGGACCCAAGGAGGGTGGTGCCCTCAAGGGTTCGTAGTCGCCCGCCGTGCGCCGGGGTACTGCCCTCCCGACGAGGGAAAGGTTCCAGCCTTCGTGCTGTTCACGAGGACGTCGCAGCGGAAGAGGAGTTGACTGCGCAGCCGAGCCAGCCAACGCCTGGATCTTCAAGAACTTCGACCGGTGAGTCCACTCAATTATTAGGTAGGGTTCGCGAGTGCCAAGTTAGATTAAGTAGGATCCATAGTCATCGCGTCGCGACCGGAGGCTCACCGGTACCCCCCGTTCCAATAGGTCATCCTCCCCGGACCCCTGCGATCGAGGGACCGGGCGCGCAACGCGACGTTAGAATACTGCAATTGAACATGTCCCGCTCAATTGCAGTAACCGGGGAGGTCTTTCAGTTAATTCGCAAAGAGCGTCTGGACATATTGTTGCTCCAAGAGCCGTATGCCATTCGTGAGGCGAACACCTGGGCCATCCGCGGCCTAGGAGTCGGAATGCGTATTGCCGCGAGCTCAACGGAACGACCGTGGGCGGCCGTCGTTGCGTGCAACTCCATCGTGGAGATTGCTTACGTGTCCCAATTAAGTAATGCACATTGCGTTTGTGCTGAAGCCCGCGTCCCCGGTGGATCCTTCTTCGTCGTCTCCAGTTATTTTCAATACTCGGACGACATAGAAATCCACCTGAGGCAGCTTGAAAAGGTTCTCAGCTGTCTCAGGGGTCGCCGCGTTCTGGTGGCGGCCGATTCGAACGCCCAACACTCCCTTTGGAGCCCCAGGACCACTGACCGTGGTGTCCTCCTGGGTGAGCTCATCGAGTCTTTCGGTCTCCGCGTCGCGAATGATGCTAGGCAGGGCCCAACCTTCAGGAGTGCCGCAGGTACGTCGTTCATCGACGTCACACTGGCCACTCCTGGCATGTATAAATTCATACGTGCATGGAGGTTGGAGGACGAGTGGTCCACTGGTGACCACACGTCGGTTTTCTTTCGTTTAGCGATCCGGCGTTCCTCAAAGCGCGTCAATAACTCGGGAGTCGGCGAGGGCTCTACCATGCGGTTCAACGTTCGTCGGGCCGACTGGGAAGAGTTCGAGGCGACCCTCGATGAGGAGGCCCGTGAGAAACTCGTGGACCATCCGCTGGATTCTACAGCGGATGTTGAGAGAATGGCAGAAGTACTGGGTGACGTACTCACCAAAGCCTGCCAAGATTCGATGCCGCGCCGCAGACATTATCGTCGAGCGAATCCGTGGTGGACCGAGGAGCTGACCAGCAAACGCAAACTGGTCAGTCGTCTCCGAAACGGCTACCGAAGGGAGACTAACCCTGACGCGCGGAAAATTAAACAGAATAGGTATCGTGTAGTCCTGCGGTCGTATACCAGGCTACTTAGGACAACTAAAGAAAATAGCTGGCGCGGTTACATAACGACCGAAAGTAATGCGAATCCCTGGGGCTTCCATTATAAATACGCGGCTGATAAATTACGTGTAGGCACGGTACTCAGCACACTTAGAACCGCGAATGGCACGACACTTACAATGCGTGAGACTGCTGAGGTACTGTTGGACACACACGTACCTGACGATGACCCCAACGAAGACACACCCGAACAGACTGACATCCGTGAACGCGTGAGGAACTTAACGGTCCAGACAGAGGACGCACGAGACTTGACGGACGACCAACTTAAGGGTCTCGTCAAGACCCTTAAGAATGACAAAGCCCCAGGATGCGATTTAGTTGAAGTTAGGGTCCTGAAAGTCGCGGTCATGAGGATGCCTCACATCTTCACGCGACTCTTCAACGCCTGCCTTAAGCACGGCGTTTTCCCCACCGTTTGGAAAGTCGGCACACTTCGTGCTCTCCTCAAAGGAGTTCACAAGGATGTGTCCGACCCCAAATCCTACCGTCCCATTTGCCTCTTGTCGGTTGTCGGGAAATTTTTCGAAAGGGTCCTGCACGGGATCCTTACGGCGAAAGTCCTTACTGAGGACAAAATATCAGGACGTCAATATGGCTTCCTGCCTGGACGATCCACGGAAGACGCGATAGTAGAGTTGCGTGAATTAGTCGAGCGCGGTAACGACAAGAGGTACGTCATTGGACTCCTATTCGATATCTCAGGAGCCTTTGACAACGTGTGGTGGCCCCTAGTCCTCCAGTCTTTGGCGGATCGAGACTGCCCGAAGAATGTCTTTGAAGTGCTCCGGAGCTACTTCGACAATCGGACTGTCAAGATCGCCTGGAGCGACCAAGAGGTTTCCAAGCCGGCCACCCGGGGCTGTCCGCAAGGATCAGTCCTCGGCCCCGCTTGCTGGAATCTCATGTTCGATGCCCTCCTCAAGAGCATCGAGCAGAATTTTGGTGACATCGAAGTCGCCTACGCGGACGACCTTATCGCGGTCGTATCGGCCGACTCGCGTAAGGAAATAGAGAGGATAGGCCGAGCCGTCGCCGAACACATCGCGTCGTGGTGCGCGTCAGCGAAGCTCGAACTGTCGAGGAGCAAGACAGAGGCAATTGTCCTGTCATGCAACTCGCAGAAGAGAGCGCCGCTGGTGCGGTACAGGTGGGATCGGGCGCGAAGGACACGCCGACGCGTGAAACCGGTGCTGGATATCCGCCCACCCGAGATTAGGATCTCCGGGGAGAAGGTTCAGTTTAAGGATAGCGTCAGGTACCTCGGGGTACATTTTAATAGGAACATGCGGGTCCGGACCCATACACGATACATCCAGGAAAAAGCCAGGGTCCTCTTCACTCGGCTATCGGCCCTAATGCACAAGCATTGGGGACTCCGATACCGATCGGTTAAGTTAGTATTTCAGGGCGTTTTTCAGGCTGTCGCGTCGTATGCAGCCCACGGGTGGGTGGACCGGTGCACACCG